>NC_092861.1:28186965-28202411 GCF_032062135.1 Pyxicephalus adspersus | reverse complement strand
AAGCTTGAGAGGAAATGACTGCAGAGAAATAATTTTGCTTGGTGACAGTGAGCTCTGTGTTAAAGCTTTGAAGCTTGGCTTTGTAGTCCATGAAGTCAGCGCTGAGGCCAGATTTCCTCCACTTGCGCTCAGCTGCACGAACAAAGTTCTTTTTCCTGCAATCCATACATGGTTTGTGTGATGTTTATTGGGATTGTGTATTCATACAAGTTCATCCATTGTAGGTTCTATAAGAGTCTATTAAAGCAAGTAAACATTTACATCATGCATATGTTAAGTATCTGTTTCATGTTTTAAGTAACAGGTTGAAATTGTTTACAGATTGGACACCCCTCTTCTTTGCCAGTGTTTACGTCTCATTTTGCCTAGCAGATACCATTCACAGGGCAGTCTCCTTCTAAAAAGGAAAATGATTATTGTGTAAGTTACCCCTCCTTCTACCTAGCATTCTTCAACACAGACCTCGGATGCAGCATGGGCCCACACCCTGTTTCCTGGCTTTATGCCACACCAGGCATTTACAGTAAATATTTCAACAGCAAATGACATGTTCTGTACAAGTGGCTAAGACAAAGAAACATTTATCCACTTCTTTATAACCTGCATTTCCTGAATGAAGAATAATAATCAATGTTGTCATAAATGCACAAAACTGTACAAACATCTTTGCTAAAGTAGCAAATTACAAATGTTGGAGGGACAAGAGACGTTTAAGCTGCTTTCAACAGATATACTGATTCTGCTCCCTCATTCAATTTTGGGATCATTTACTACACAAAATATTCAAAATTACAATACATTTAGAATCTTACACTTATGTTCTTGGGTTCTTGAAATGATTGAATCAGCTGATCTCACACTGTACTTTAAAAGTATAACTGTACTGTTGAATTTGCCCTACTTCCTGTATGTTGTTATTGTGCATGTGATCATACAGGGGTCAAAAGGTAGGGTGTTAGGCTACGTTCACATGTGCAACAATTGCTGACAAACGGCTGCACGAATGAGTGCTATACATACAGCACCGTTCTGCTCTGTGAAGAGAGGAGGAGGGAGAATGATGGAGCTGCACCCGCTGCTCTCTCTCCCCTTCATTTCTATTATGGTTTGTCGTTGTCTATAGTCTGTGGATCCACCAGGTTGGTCGTTCGGATGATGGACAACAAGCACTGTACACACGGCAGATTCTCATCTGATATCAGCCCCGAGCACCGACCTTATCTTATGAAAACTTAAAGGTAATAGCCTTGAATTCTAGGCTTCTTGAGAGCAAATGTCAATGGAGTCTGGTGAATGTCAGATTGACTGCTTTATGTACAAACATTCTCTGCTAATAAACAGTATTTATATAGCGCCAACATATTACGCAGTGCTGTACATTAAAAAGGAATTGCAGATGACAGACAGATACAGACAGTGACACAATCTAGGAGGGGAGGGGTATGGAATAGTGAGTGAGTAGTAAGGCTTTTAAATGAACAGCAAGTAGGAGTAAGCCGAGTAGGATGTAGAAGACCATTCCAGAGAGTCAGGGCAGCTCTAGAAAAGTCTTGGAGTTATGCATGTGGTGAGGTTATGAGAGTAACATAAAAGTTCATCCATTGTAGGTTCTATAAGAGTCTATTAAAGCAAGTAAACATTTACAGCATGCATAATTTGAGTATCTTTTTTATGTTTTAAGTAGCAGGTTGAAATTGGTTACAGCTGATTGGACACCCCTCCTCTTTGCCAATGTTTTCCTCTTATTTTGCCTAGCAGATGCTATTCACAGGGCAGTCTCCTTCTAAAAAGGAAAATGAATAATGTGTAAGTTACCCCTCCTTCTACCTAGCATTCTTCAACACAGACCTTCGATGCAGTAGGGGCCCATGCCTGGTTTCCTGGCTTTTTGCCACACCAGGCATTGTTTACAGTAATTTTTTCAACTGGAAATGACATGTTCTGTACTAATGGCTAAGACAAAGCAACATATTTATGCACTTTTTTACAACCTGCATTTCCTGAAAAAAAATAATAATCAATGTGGTCATAAATGCACAAAACTGTAAAAACATATTTGTAGCAAGTTACTAATGAGAAGTGGCAAACATTATGGTCACAGCCATCTAAAAACATCCTATCTACCCTTTATAAATACAAAATACACCAAAACAGAGGATGTGGCAGCAACGCCACCACCTCCGTCACCAAGCATCTCCATACTGTCCCACGGAAGGCTTCAGCTGTCCATCTACCAAACACTGGAGAAAAAGAGGAAGTACCCCCCACCTACTCGCGATCCCTGGCCCTGAATGCCAGCATTTCAAAATTCCTGCCCTTTGAAATGCTGTCATTCCGTCTGGTGGAGACAGAGACTTTTAAAAACCTTATGGCGGTGGCTGTCCCACAGTACGTGGTTCCCAGCCGCCACTACTTTTCCAGGCGAGCCATCCCTGCCCTGCACAACCAAGTGGCGGACAAAATTAGGTGTGCACTGTGCAACGCTATCTGTGGCAAGGTCCACATAACCACCGATACGTGGACCAGTAAGCACAGGCAGGGGCATTATATCTCCCTAACTGCACACTGGGTAAATGCAGTGCCAGCTGGGCCTGAGGCAGATAGCAGTTTGGCGCATGTCCTTCTGCTACCGAGGATTGCAGCACATTTCTCTTTGCCTCCTGTTGCCTCCTCCTCCTACTTCGCTTCCTCCTCTACTACCTCCTCATCCGGTCAGCGTAACACCTTCACCACCAATTTATGCACAGCCAGGGGGAAATGACAACAGGCTGTTTTGAAACTAATCTGTTGGGGGAAAAACCCCACACCGCGTAGGAGCTGTGGACGGACATGGAACAACAGACCGATGAGTGGTTGGTGTCACTGAGCCTCAAGCCCGGCCTGGTGGTGTGCGATAACAGGCGAAATCTCCTAGCAGCTCTGGGCCTAGTAGGTTTAATGCACATCCCTTGCCTGGGGCATGTGCTGAGTTTGGTGGTGCAGAGGTTCCTGAAAAATTACCTCAATATGTCAGAGCTGCCGCAGAAAGTGCAGGCCATCTGTGCTCGCTTTCGGCGTTCTCACCCTGCTGCTGCTCGCCTGTCTGCGCTGTAGCGTAACTTTTGGCCTTCCGCTCACCGCCCCATATGTGACATACCCACAAGGTGGAATTCCACCTACACATGCTGGAGAGACTGTGCGAGCAGCAGCAGGCGATAGTGGAGTTTCAGCTGCAGCACGCACAGGTGAGTCGCTCTGCGGAACAGCACCACGTCACCACCAACGAGTGGGCCTCCATGCGGGTCGTGTGTGCCGTGTTGCACTGTTTCAGGCGATGATGGAAGAGGATGTGGCACAGGAAGAAGAGGAGGAGAAAGAGGGATCATTTCCACGGTTATCAGGCCAGTTTCTGCACCAACAGAGGCCAGGTTCACAACTGTCCAGCCAGGGCACAGTTCTGGAGGATGAGGAGGATGATGAGGAGGAGGAACCCTGTTTACAGCAGGGTGGCACCCAAAGCAGCTCATGGGCATCACTGGAGCATGGCTGGGGGGATACAGAGGACACAGATGGTACACCTCCCACAGAGGACAGCTTGTTGTTGCCTCTGGGCAGCCTGGCACACATGAGCGACTACATGCTGCAGTGCCTGCGCAACGACCACCGAGTTGCCCACATTCTAACCAGTGCTGATTACTGGGTGGTCACTCTGCTGGATCCTCGCTACAATGACAATGTGCCATCCTTAATTCTGTCACTGAAGCGTGATCGCAAGATGCGCGGAGTACAAGTGCATGCTGGTAGATGGGCTGCTGATGGCATTCCCACCTGACAGCGGGGCTCAATGGAAGCACAAGGCGAAGGCAGAGGAGGGGAAGAAGTTGCCAACGCAGCTTGGGCACCACCAGCACCTCAGAAGGGAGGGTTAGCATGGCCAAAATGTGGAAAAGCTTTTTCAGCATGCCACAACAACCAGCACCACCAGCTGATACGGAACGTCTTAGGAGAAGGCAGCATTTCAGCAACATGGTGGAACAGTACGTGTGCACAAGCCTACACGGACTGACTGATGGGTCTGCCCCATTCAACTTCTGGGCCTCTAAATTGGGCACATGGCCTGAGCTTGCCCTTTACACCTTGCAGGTGCTGGCCTGCCCTGCGGCCAGTGTATTGCCCATTTTCCTTCCTTTTGCAGCCCTCTAGCCCTTGCTATGACTATTTTACAGGCATTTTAGTGCCCCAAAGTTCGGGTCCCCATAGACTTCTATGGGGTTTGGGGTCAAGTTCAGGTCAAGTTCGGGTCCCAAACCTGAACTTTGAGCCGAAAGTTCGGCCGAACCCGGCGAACTCGAACTTTCAGGTGTTCACTCGTCCTTAATTTATAGCAAAGCCCCAATGCATGGTAGAACCACCAAATTTACTAGATAAGTGTAAGAGAACAGTTGCAACAAGGAATAATTACAAAAGTTAAAAAAGACCTTGTGATTTTCAAGAAAATAGCAGACAAAGTGACAGCCGGCAAATAAGTATTTTGCGTGGTGGACAGCGTCCAGAATGCAGAATAAACATTAGGACATTGAGAAAGGGTGATCTCAACCCACTAGCAACAGTCTCTGCCATCAAAACAGAAGGAAAATGCATTGCTATTTATTGTACGCAACCCTATTGAACTTACATGCATAATTTCTTTACGCTATGTAAATCCTGTTTGTTAATAATATTAATTGCTAGCTGGCATCATGACCTCGATGACATGTGTTAGAAATGCCACCCATAAAGTTGTGGACAAGTAGTGCGATGACATGGGAAAAGGATGGAGGACCAGGGACGGAACGTGGGTCAGCGAGAGCAGTAGCAGTATGTGGCCTCTGGTCAGCTATCGCCAGGTAGACCGCATTTGTAAGAGTTATGGAGAGCTGGGTGTAGTGCATAGTCAATGCCACCCAGAAGTGTACAATTTTAGTGAATAGAGTACTGACAGGCAGCAAAAGCAGGAGGAGGAGGCAGAGGGCCCTGAGTATGGACCGCATTGGTAACTGGCATCTCGAGCTGGGTGTGGTGCATCATCAATGCCACCCAGAGGTATATAATACAATTTTTCTGAATGGAGTACTGACAGGCGGCAGCAGCTGCAACAGGAGGAGGAGGCGGTGGGCCCTGAGAAAGAGCATGGATGGCATTGGTGACAGGCGGCAGCAGCAACAGCAGCAGCAAGAGGAGGCAGTGGGCCTTGAGACAGAGCGTGGACTGCATTGGTAACTGGCATCTAGAGGTGGGTGTAGTGCATTGACAATGCCACCCACCCTGAAAAGTGTAACAAAATTTTAGTGAAAGGAGTACTGACAGGCGGCAGCAGCAACTTTAGGAGGAGGAGGCGGTGAGCCCCGAGACGGAGTGTGGACCGCATTGGTAACTGGCAACTAGAGCTGGGTGTAGTGCATCATCAATGCCACCCAGAAGTGTACAGCTTTAGTGAATTGAGTACTGACAGGCGTCAGCAGCAACAGCAGGTGGAGGCGGTGGGCCCTAAGAAGGAGCAGGGACCGCACTGGTAACTGGCATTTAGAGCTGGGTGTAGTGCATCATCAATGCCACCCAGAAGTGTACAGTTTTAGTGAATTGAGTACTGACAGGCGCAGCAGCAGGAAGAGGAGGAGGCGTGGGCCCCGAGACAGAGCGTAGACTGCATTGGTAACTGGCATCTAGAGCTGGGTGTAGTGCATCATCAATGCCACCCAGAAGTGTACAATTTTAGTGAATTGAGTACTGACAGGCGGCAGCAGCAACAGCAATAGGAGGCAGTGGGCTTTGAGTTCATTGACAATGCCACCCACCCAGATAAAATGTAACACAATTTTGGTGAATTGAGTACTGACAGGCGGCAGCAGCAACATCAGGGGGAGGAGGCGGTAAGCCCTTAGACGGAGTGTGGACCCCATTGGTAACTGGCATCCAAAGCTGGGTGTAGTGCATCATCAATGCCACCCAGAAGTGTACAGTTTTAGTGAATGGAGTACTGACAGGCATCAGCAGCAACAGCAGGAGAAGGAGGCTGTGGGCCCTAAGAAGGAGCATGTTCCCCATTGGTAACTGGCATTTAGAGCTGGGTGTAGTGCATTGACAATGCCACCCACCCAGAAGTGTGTAACACAATTTTAGTGAATGGAGTACTGACTGGTACTGAAAGGCCATCATCTATGTCGACAGTGTAAAAGCTATTGCTCATGGAGACATTGGCGAATATGAAGAGGTTAACTGTAGAGCAGAGGTCGGCAAACTCCAGCCTTTAAGCCAGAGACAGCCTAGCCGGTAGTTTGTTCCGGCCTAACGCACCCTGGCCGATCTGGCCTAATCCCGATAGGCCGCAATGCATAGGGAGGAGAGGGTTTTTACTTCAGGGGCGTTCCTGGTGGGGGGTGGAGCCATTAGGGCGGGACTCAGAGTCCGGCCTAGTGTGCTCCTGCCCACCCCTGAAATGGCCTGGTTCCCATTAAAGTTTGCCTACTGTTGCCCCTCAAGATTGTTTATAGATATTTTTAGATATATGTGGATAGATTTATATGTATATATAATGTATGTGTATATGGGTGTATATCTGTAGGAATGTTGTGTTTAACTATGGGAACCTTTTTTTCCTTGTACTGGCCATCTGTATCACCCAGGGGATGCCTAATTGGTGGTTATTAAAGAACCTCACCCAGAGAACAATAAACAAACAGATAATAAAACAGTTGCCAGTTCCCATAACAAACTGATTACCAGTAGGACGCTAAAGAGGTAATAAATCCATCACTCCTGAGTTAGCAGAAGATGAATGAATAACTGGATGGTTTGGGGTGATGACCTAGCTGGAGCTTTAGTTAAACCCTAAACTTAGATGCCAGCTCCAGATTCTCATATCAAATTAAGCTGGGAGGTCCATTAATATGCATTAACCAATCCCAGTCTAGGGGAGGTGTGTCATCTTACAGATCACACGTAGTAACCAATCCAAGAGCGCAGATAAATATTCCTAATCAACACTACCTCTGCTGTAGAGGCTCCAACTAGTGATAGATGTGAAGAGGCTGAGGCTTTCCCTCAAATGCACAGTCTAGGGGCCATAGCTATTGGGGACATTGAATGTGAAGCGGTTAATGTCATCACTTATGTGGCCAATGGGGAGAATATAGCTGTAGGTGGTAGTAGTTCGCGATTCAGATCCTCATCAAATTCGCAATGACAGATCCTCAGGCTGTTCGTCAAACAACAAGGGAGAGTAATCGGAAGGTACAGGCACATTAGCCTTGCTAACTCCTGTCTTTGCTCCTGTCACGGCTGTGCTGGTTGCTGCTGCTGATGCTGCAAAAGAAGAGCCTGCTGCACTTGAGGCCCCTGAGATCCAGTCCACAATACTCTCCACATGACGTGGCTGTATGATTGTAGTACACCCTCTCGATAAATCTACAAGTGTTCTGGTGTTCTGGTGTTCAGCACACATCTCAGACCTGTTTGACAACTTGTGCTGCTGCCTCCAACAGTTTGCTGCTGCAGCAGGTTGCTCAACGCCATGCCTTTTCCTGCGTCTACCACTCTTCTACTTATTCGGGAACAAAATGCACCTGTACCAAACGGTTTCTTTGGTAAATAGCAAGTAGCATCAGAATAAAATATCTGTATTTTTTGGAGAGAAATACAGAAATGTTTCTGGCATTTTTGATAGATAGCAAGTGCTATTAGAATAAAATATCTGTATTTTTTGATAGAAATACAAAAATTATCTGGCTTTTTTGATAGATAGAAAGTGCTATCAGAAGGAAAAATATGTATTTTTTGAGAGAAATACAGAAATGGCTTAACCACCCGACCGTTAAGCCCGACCTTGGTACGGGCTTCAAAAAGTTACAATTATCGATAAACCCAAACTTTTCTCACTGTATGAAAATACAGTGAGAAAAGTTCGGGTTTATCGATCACTTACCTGGTCCCGCTGCGATCATCCATCGTCGTGTTCCAGCGTCGTCCTCCAGCGTCGGGTGTCCTCTCCGAGAAGAAGAAGCCGGCCGGCTTCTTCTCCCTCCGTGCGTGATGACGTCGGCGTGTGTGCGGGAAATTCAAACTGAAACTCATTCAAACACATTTTGTATTGGATTGAATACAAACTCCTGTATCCAATCCAATACAAAATATTTCAAAATAAATACAAAGTATGTAATTGGTAAATTCAAACTCTCATTTTGTATTGGATTGGATACAGGAGTTTGTATTCAATCCAATACAAAATGAGAGTTTGAATTTTGTTCTCATTTTGTATTGGATTGAATACAAAGTCCTGTATCCAATCCAATACAAAATAATACAAAATATATTTATGTGGTTTTGTCTATAGGTATGTGACGGACACTAGGGAGCTGTTTTAGAAAAATATATTACTATACAGTATACCGAATTATCGTATTTTCAGTATTTTTCATTTATTTATGTATTCTTGTTTAAGCTGATTTTTTGTGTCTTTTATTTAATTTTATTAAAAGTAATTTTTTTTTTTTACATGATTGTGTGTTTCAAACATTTTTTATATTCATGATATCTACTAGAACCCTGTTCGGACATATTTCTGTAAGTTACAGGTCAAAAACAGTGTAACGCTTTTGGAACAAAAATCTAGACCTCAGTGTAACGCCCAGGTGGTTAATAAAAAAAATATATAAAATTTATATGGCTTAATAAAAAAACACATTGCAACTATTTGACTATGCTTAAGTATAGACGATTTGGAGGTATGGGTCTTCTTAGCATTCAATATTATTATGCTGTTTCCCTTATGGCACAGATTGCATTGGTGGGATAAAGATGTAAACAAAATTTTGGTAGAGATGGAACTGTTGTTTCCTAATTACACCAATTCTCAATGGCTTTTGCTTGCCATAAAAATGGGCTGTTGTATATCCTTTAGTGAATTCCCATCTATCCAAGCAACGCTTCAAACATGGGGTAAATACCTGATCTATGACCCCAGTATGCACACGACTATGCTACTTACCCCAGAGGATCTTTTTTATGCGGAATAAAACCTTTCAATCTTTACAAAAGATATATAATCTCCCCTCTCCAGAACTCTCCAGAAATCTTTCACGATCCTTTCCAACGACAAGGGACTGTACATACAGCACCGTTCATGCTCTAGGGAGAGGGGAGAGGGAGAGCGACGGAGCAGCACCCTGCTGCGCGCTCTCCCCCTTCCCTTTCATTAGGATCGGTCGTCGTCCATCGTCCGTGGATCTGGCAGGTCGGTCGTTCGGACGATGGACGACACCGACTGTACACACGGCAGATTTTCGCCCGATATTTGGCCGATGCCGATTATCGGGCGATAAAAATCTGCCATGTGTACGTACCTTTAGACATTGTCTTCTGAAATTGTACCTGTCAGATAGACTCCCTATTGATAGCTCTTTTTTTTCTTATTTTACCAATCCAGCTCTAAGAAAACAAAGGGATTTCTAAGTTTTATCAACTATTTAGTTCTAATCTGGGATTTCAGAAGACAGCACCAATGATTAAATGGGAAACAACACTCAATTTAAATGTTCAACAATGTACTTGGTTGGCCGCCCTAACTGTGACATATCAACATACTAAATGTGCAGATGCTGAGACATGTACCAGAAGGTGATTAACCAATGGTACTTGACTCCGGTGAGGCTAGCTCATTTCTCAGCATCAGGTACTAATGTTTGTTGGAGAGAATGTGGAGAAATTGGGAAGTTGCAACACATTTTCTGGCATTGAAAATCACTACGATATTTTTGGAACCAAATTTTTACCCTGGTTTCTGAGGTTTCAGGTAGCCGCATTCAAGCTAGACCTGAGCTAGGGATCTTACATTTATATATGGAATTAGTTCCATTATTGGCTAGACTGGTGATTACTCCACTCCAACATTTTGCCGAGTGCTAAAATGTCGATCCTACGTCAATAGAAAAGTCTGGCAGTGCCCTCGGTAACTGAAGTGGTCAAAGATGTAAATGTTCACTATTCATATGAGTGAATATTTGCACTAGCTCAAAATAGGCCCAATTCATTTAATAGAGATTGGGCAGTGTGGTCTAAACACAAGAAATGTGTCATTAACATTTCTCCTTGAAATTATTGGATGATTTTTCATGTTATGTTTGGGAAGACGTAAAGATGTGTTTACTACATTTGTTTCCCTAACCTGCAATAGTTTTAATGTATGTGAATTTTACATGACTGGTATATGGTTGGTTTTGTACTCTCTACTTTTTTTTTTACTTTCTCTGTTTCTCTCTATTCCTTTTTTTTTCTTGATTCTTCTTTCTTTATAGACACCTTATTGGTGTTTTTTCCTTTTTTTATGTTAAAATTGTATATATGTAACTTTTATATGGTTATGTTTTGATCTTTACTGATATGACTTTGTACTTTTATATCCCTAAAAAAAGAAATATTTATGCAATTACTTGTGGAAAAAAATGAAAAAAACATTGCTGAAGAATTGCCAAAGAACAGAAACTGGCATTAAAAACCAGGCACAAGGACCAAAGACATTACAGCAACAGATGAAACTAGCAATAATGAGGATTACAAAAAAAAAAAAAAATCACATCAATGCATACCATCCAACCAAACTTACTTCATTAATCAGGTCACAAATGATTGTTCAACATTTTTTACAGTCATACTATTGTATGATGATATATTGGAAAGTGCTACTTGGTATATATCCAGCTTGATAGAAATTAGTTTGCAGTGTTGCAAGCAAAAGAAAAAGTATCAAAACAAGTGCAACAAATGTAACTATAAATGAAGCAAGTTTGTGAATGAGTAGAATTTAACATAAAAAGTAGCACTTACACAAAAAAAAAAAAAAAGATTTAAACTGACCTGTAAAATGGACTGGAGATGCACACAGAACAGGGCGCAAGTGTGCGATATCACGTTGCTATCACCGCATCATTGCGTTTAACATCTCCTGAATCGTACAGCTGAAAATTAAATCACGTTAATTGGCATATTCAAGATATTTGCTCATTTTTGCAGGAAACCAGCAGGCGGGTTTACTAGAACTCGGCCCCGACTTGCGGGAATAGAACTTGCCGACCGGCGTGTACGCGCTTTTTTTTGATAAATCAGGCCCTAAGACTGTTCCATTCTCCATTTTTACCATTTAGGAGACACCTTATCTAATGTAGGTCCCCAATCATTGGAACACCACCACCAAAGTTACTGCCCTCAAGGACCCCATATCACCACTGTACTCAAGAATTATACATCATGCTTGACTGTCCCCAAACACCCTTAAGGCCCACTATATTCCCTTCTGAATGCTTAAAAACCACATGTTAGTCCCAAACGCATTGAAGCGTACACTTCCCCTAAATATGCTGTCAGGTATCGGCCTTCAGGTCCTGATTCCTCACCACTGGCCCTCCATTGTTGGCCTACCTCTTCATTTACATTGATCCTGTCCGTATCGAGCCACTTCACTGATCTGGTCACTCAATAGCATGTTCTGGCCACAATGGTGGGTCAAGTAATAATTAACTGTGAGAATGCAGTGTGTAAAAGCAGTCCAGACTAACGTCTCTGGTAAATTTCCCTCATCGAACATCTCTTCAAATTATTGCCCCTTCCATGTAAGACTACATTATCTGGGGTCCTATCCAGTCTGGAAAACTTATGAATCTCTGGTGCAACATTACTCCAATACATTCTAGGTGCCCCTGTTCAAAGAACTGATCTAACACGGTGCAGGATGCCCCATTGCCTGCCATAAATGTAAGGCAAGCAACACAACCTTAAACATACAATTTTTCATTTTACCTACAAAACCCTATCAACCATCCCCATTACCAGATCACCCCCACAGAAACCAGCCTACCCCTCTTTCCAAAAATGCCTTCACTCAATCAGATGTGGCCTTACGCACAGTCTATATCAAACTGACTCCCACTAACCAATCCACCTAATGATCCGCTCATCCAATCCTCACCTAGCCACCTCTCTGACCACCACAGTAGTCAACAGACTGCACCCACTCTTCCTGCCTTGTCATCAGATAGGCTGACAAAGTTGACTAATTCACAAAGCTCTGGACTAAAACCCAAAGGTCTCAAGCATAACAGCTCAAAAAAATTTTTTTTTTCACTTGCCAAGGATTTTTAAATATATTTAGTTTATTTCAGGCCTGCTGAATCCAGAAATGGCATCAATTGCATTGAATTTGCTCTAGTTCTTGTGAGACAGGAATTGCAATAGATGATGTTACTGACCTCAGATTGGTAGTGGAAGCACATAAGGTCGATGACTCCTTATAACAGAAGCAATATCATATATGAATCTTGCGTTTAGCAAAGCCCATGACATCAGAAATCATAGGAACAAACAAGCAATCTTTTCAATTTGAAGCAATATGGTCCAAAAAGCCCTCTTTCCCCATTTCTTCCTATAATTTCTCTTTTCTATGTATACACATCTAAATGCATACATACATGTTTTGCTTCAATGTGCACTCATGTCTTTACATACATGCATGAGTGCACATGATGCAAAACAAGCACACACAAAAAAAAAAAAAAAAAACACTTATGTGAATGAGGACTGTGCAAAAGTGTGGCACATTTTTCAACTGACAAAACACAGGCACACAACTATGCGCAACATACTCCCCAAGTTTGGCGCACAACTATGCCCATCACGCATCAAACAACTGAGTTTTAACAAGACAATTGTGCTGTTTTTGGCCTCTCAAACAATTCAGAGAAAGGAACAGCTTAAAAACAATCACAATTGACTTTTTAAAATGTAAGATTGTAAAGGACATCACATAAACCCCCCCCCAAAAAAAGGACAACATTTTACAAACAACTTTATTCAAAAGAAACATTTGCTAAAAGTCACAATAAAATATAAAGAGAACAAACAAAACACATGTAAACCCACACTTCCATGTAAAGCCAAAATAGTTCAAAAATGGCCCAACAAATATTGCATTCAAAAAATACTTACCAAAGCAATATGCAATTTTGACCTATCAAGGGTGGAAAACTGGATTAGAAAATATTCATGCAGGACAAACATTTCAAAGTGGTAATAAAGGCAGAATTTTGCAATCAGACAATTTGGCCACAGACACGATAACATAACATTAACTTCAAAATTGCAAAATGGACATTAAAACATTCAAAGTTTCAAAAACAAAAGCAGCTATTGTGCTAAAGGGTAAGCAAAGTATCAAATGCAACAACATAGATTAATTAGGATAACACACAATACAACAGCCCCTCTAAGAAAAAAAAAAGACAAAAGGAAAAAGTTAAACCACACCTATATATATGCTCAAATTTAAGCGCACAGGTGATACCAATTTGCTTGCAATTAGCAGTCTGTCAAAATTGGCTGTTTGTTTGTTGCAGTTGGACATTCCATAATCATTTATTGATACGATCCTTTTAGATTTGTAAACAGATATTCAAATAAATCAAAAAATCAAATAAAGTTGAGTATTTAGTGTTAAAGTAATTTTATATATAAATATATATATATATATATATATATATATATATATATATATATATATAAAAATACACACATATACATATAAATATACATATATATCTATAGAAGCAAACAAGAATGTGTGTGTGCTTGTGACTTTTATGGGAAAATCTAGTCTGGTGGCAAAGCCAAGGTTTCGCCTGCTGAAAATCGCAATATTTACCCCCAGGCGGCTCCCCTGATAAGGCATCGTATGCGTTTAGATAGGCACCTATGTGGAGGAACAGAACTTAGTTAACGCTTGCCCAACCCGAAAATTAAAAGTCATTTTAATATGTGCCGATTTCTTAGCTCATATGGATGTTTTAAACATTTGAACACCACAAACATTTTTTTAGGGCAGAGTGAAAGGTGTGTGCCATTAGAAAGAATGATTGTATAGGGGAATAGTGACTTTTAATGCAAGCTCACCAGTGTCAAATCGCCTGGGATGTGCATCTCCAACGGAGAGATCATTTCGGTTATTACCTTCCGTGCGAATACGTCAGTGCCCGGAATTTGGTTGATAAATCTATCGACGGGCTCCGGTTTTGGATCACGCATACGAATGCGCAAGAGAACGTCCAGTTTTGCTTGATGGATAAGGCTCCCCGAGTCTTTAAGGTCTTCACACTTTTATTGATTGTTTGAGTATTAGTATGAGGAACTTCCAGTGCAGTCTTATTACACTGAGGAATGCATTTTTTGTAGAGTTCGATATTACACTTGTTTTTTTAACAAATTTTTGGTTGGTGAATCCAGAAATGACCCCAGTTTTTGGCTATCACATCCAGTTTTTATGATACAGGGTACCCTCCATTTTTGTAAAAAACAGAAATTTTTCATACATTGAAAAAAATGATGAAAATTTTTTTTATTTCTTTCTTTTGATTTATTGTTATTCTAAGACATTTTTTTTACAGTAAAACATTTAAAAATAAATTTACCCTTATAGCCTTTCCTGGAGTGTTTCGTGTTAGGATATCTACCCTGATACTGTACTTCCATGACCTTCAAATCTTGGTGGAATTGTTCACCTTGCTCATCACTGACTGCACCAAGGTTTTCCAGGAAGTTAGAAAGATGGCTATGCAGAAAATGCACCTTGATGCTCATTTTGCAACCAAGCATTTTGTAGCTCTTCAAGAGTTTCTGCACACTTTCTGTGTAATTATTTGCTTGTGTGTTTCCTTGATAATTGCTTTGAATGATAGAGTATTGTGAGAGAGGGAAAAAGAAAAAAGCAGGCTTTTGTAGGGCAAGAGTATGTCGTTTAAAAAGAAATTTCAATTTTAATTAAACATCCTTAAAAACTAGACAATAGCCATCTATACTTAGCGCTAGGCTAATTTTGATGCGCTAGTCTTATCACGGCATCGTGCTTAAGTGGTACATTTGAGTTAGGTTTACAGCACAACACTTAGTTTCCTACCCGACGTGTTTCGCCCCACAGGGCTTCTTCAGGGGATTAGGATACCCTAAGGGTCATAATAATATACAGGATAAGCCATACAATATGATCAGTAAGAATATATATGATAATGTCAAGAAAACTGCTTAGCTTACTTGATGGTATTGCTGAAACTCTTAACAGGTAAGGTACAACTGATGCCAATTCTACTTGAAGGTACCTTGATCATAAAATCCAGTAGTCACTTAGACATACTGGGGATGAGGAGAAGGGAAAAAGAGGGAAAAAAGACCGAAGGTAAGTAAAGGTATACATTTGGAGTAGGGGGATAAGTATTAGATAATGTTAATATGCGTACTTGGTGCTGATACTGCGGTCCGCCAAATGGTAATATGGCTTCAATAACTGTTTAAAGTGGTAATGGAGTGAATATACTACCGTGTTTCCCCGATTTTAGGACATCCCCATTAAGTAAGCCACCCCCGATTTTTAAAAAAATAATTAAAATAAGACACTC
>NC_092861.1:28181984-28185225 GCF_032062135.1 Pyxicephalus adspersus | reverse complement strand
AGCATCGTTCATGCATCGTGCAGTCTTTTCTCGTTGGAAAGGATCGTGAAAGATCCTTTCCAACGAGAAAAATTGCACGTGTGTACGCAGCTTTACTGTGTAGTGGTAGTATGGTAGAGAAACCACGGGCAGACGTCCAAACGAGGACATTCCTGGCCGGGGTTTGTCTTTAAATCGGTTTAATAATAAGATCCTGTGCGCGTGCGCCAGAAATCTCGCACGAGGTGATGGCACGAAATCTCGCACGAGGTGAGGAACGGGCAGTTTCCGCCCTGGCGTGCTGCACAGAGGAGGAAGTGGGAGTGATCTTGGTGGACGGAGAGTTACTTCCGCCCTTAGTAGGTCATGTCGTACGTGTACAGACTAGGCGCATGCGTGATGGGGAGAGATTAATTTATGAAGGCCTGTACATTATATTGAAGCGGATTATACTGGAGTAATGGAAGTGGGGGGAGAGAAAAAAGAGATAGAAAAACTTTTAAGCAATAACAGGAAGCCTGATAGAAATAAAAACAAGATACAGAAGTTTAAATATATGAAAATCTGTACATCATGATGCAGATTATACTGGAACAGGTATGATAGATACAGAAAGTATATTGGATATAATAAGTATGTAAATATAATGACTATAATAAAAACAAGATATAAATGATAATAAGACAATGTCTAAAAGTAAGCTCTGACATATTAAAGATTGTTGGTTATATTATAAAAAAAATACATTAAAGTACATAAATGTCTTTACAAAATGTACGAACAATGTTGGCTCATATTACATGGTTTATATCCAATACAGTATGTAGGAAACATTTAATAATCATAATTGTTGTAGTTACTTGGAAGATATCAAAGTATCAAGGTGGGTTAGAATAGATATATCAACCTTACTCAAGTGAAATTGATGAAGGAATTTAAGTTTGTGTGGATGTGGTGGTGTATTTAGAGTGTTACTAAGGTAGTAAGAAAGGTTTGAAGTACAGTACATCATTTAATCTGGGTGCTATTGTGGCATGTCGTGAGAAGATCCATTTTGTTTCTGTATGTTGTCATTATCTCTGCCTCTAGGGTTAGGTGATATTTGTTCTAAGGCAGAAAAGGAGATACTATTACCATCAAAGATGTGACATAGTCCCACGTGGTGGCTTATGGGAGTCATCATTTTTCCTGTTTTGATTGTATATATGTGTTCGTAGATTCTTCTTCGGAATGCTCTCTTGGTCCTTCCTATGTAGAAACGTCCACAGATACATGAAACAGTATAGATTACTCCTGTGGAGGAGCTATCAATGTACTGTCCTATTCTGTGTACAGTGTTGTTTGGAAGTCAGGATATTCGCTGCTCTTTGATCCAGTAGCATTGTTGGCATTTTCCGAATTTGTGGACCCCTCCTGGGGTCATATTAGCGTGAAAATGGCTAGATACAAGTGTATCTTTCAAGGGTGAAAATTTCCTGTACGTAAGATTGGGTTGTTTATTTAAGAATTTGGCTGTGCTGGGATCTCCTAGTAATATGTGCTAATGTTTCTTTAGTACATTATTCAGGATATTGTGCTGGTTGCTGTATGTGGTGATAATCCTGACCGTTTTCTCCATTGTGGGAGGTTTCTTTTCCATGATAAGGTCCTTTCGTTCTTTTGTTTTGGCTTGAAAGTATGATCTCTTCAAGAGTTTTTTGCTATATCCTCTAAGGATTAGTCTCTCCCTGAGAGCTTCGGCTTCAATTTCAAATTCTTGGTCATCTGTGCAATTTCTTCTGAGTCTTAAATACTGACCTAATGGGATACTTCTTTTACGTGGTAGAGGGGGCGCACTTGAGGCATGCAAAATGGTGTTGCCAGCTGTCTCTTTCCGAAAAAAAGGGCTGTGCTAACTTGGCCTGATGGTGAGATTCTGGTTAATGTGTGAAGAAATGGTACCTGTTGTTGATCAAACTGCATTGTGAATGAGAGTTTAAATGTATTCTGTTGAATTGCTTGAAAGAATTCCTTGAGAGAACATTCTGAGAGAACATTCTTCAGTCCAAATAATAACATCATCTATATATCACTTCCAACAATGTATAAACTTTTTATACTGTGTTAATTTTGGGTTCTGAAAGAGTTGTGACTCCCAGTTGGCTAGGTACACATTGGCATATGCCGGAGCACATTGTGTGCCCATGGCAACTCCCTGGACTTGAAGGAAATGCTGATTATAGAAAGTGAATATATTTCTAGTAAGGATGTATTGTAATAATGATAGTATGAACTGGCTGAATGTTTGATTCAATGGATAATATTTTTGCAGGTCCTCTTGTATAATGGATAAACCTTTGTTTTGCAGAATACTGCAATAAAGTGGCTCTACGTCGATAGTGACGAGGAGGGCCTTCGGAGGGAGCAGTAAATTAGATGTGAATCTAAGGAGTTCTAAGGTATCTTTCAAGTAGGAGGGTAAGTCCATTACCAGCCTTCTAAGATATGCATCTACTAGTTTGCTTGCTGAGGAAGCTATTGATCCAATTCCCGATATAATGGGGTGACCTGATGGATTGAAGTTTTTATGAATCTTGGGTAATAAATAGAAAGTCGGGATTGTGGAATTTTTTATCTAAAAAAAATGGTAATTTTTCATATTTATGTCAATTGTTCCTTGTTCAAATGCTAGATTAATAATGGTTTCAAATTCCCTATAGTAGGAATTGATTATGTTACCCAGAATGATTTCATACCAGTCCTTATTGTGAAGGATTTTGTAACACATGTCAAGGTATTGAGGATGATCCATGACCACAATGTTACCACCTTTGTCAGAAGGTTTTATAGTAATATTTTTGTTTCTCTTTAGATTGTTTAGTGCTCTCTTGAGATTAGGGTCTAAATTATCTGATGTCATGAGATCATTAGTGTGCATGGTTTTGTACCTCTTGGGTCACTATATTGATGAATGTTTGAATATGTGGATAGTTAGTTATTGATGGAAAAAAGGTTGATTTGGGTCACCTTATTGGAAAGGTTGTATGTTTTTGAGATCCATGAGGTTTATTAACCTCCTGGGCGTTTCACTGATGTCTGGATTTCTGTACCAAAAGCGGTACACTGTTTTTCATGAAATTTTTTTTTGTAGACCTGTAACTTACAGAAATATGTCTGAACAAGGGTCTAGTGGATATCATGAATATAAAAAAAGTTTGAAACACACAATCATGTAAAAAAAAAAAAAATACTTTTAATAAAATTAAATAAAAAACACAAAAAT
>NC_092861.1:28163887-28180565 GCF_032062135.1 Pyxicephalus adspersus | reverse complement strand
GGGGGGGGGACATGTAGGTCTAAAAAAGCTTTGTTGTAGGTCTTGCTCCTAGTGGGAGATTGTGTAGGGGTGATATGGGGAGTGGTATATAATTGGGTGAGAGTAAGGGAGGGTCAGATGAGGATAGGGGGGGGGCTGGACTCTCAATTAGTGATCCAATCTGATCCTGTGTGTCTTGTTGGTTGCTGGTGAGCCTGTGAGTTTAAGACATGGAGTGAGAGGTAATGGTGGTGATTATGGTGATAGTCCTGGAAAGCTTGCCAAATATTTCCTTTTGAGGTTAGTATCATTTGAGGGGCTTGGGTCTTCTTTTTTTTGTCGTTTTGTTCCTTGTGATGTGTTGGGGATGTGTGGTCCAAAACCTTGATTAGAAGTGTTATAAGGTAATGTTTTTGAGGGTTGAGTCTGATGGGTATCTACATATAGATTGGTGGATTGGCATAATTTGGTGGTTGTTTTCGACTGGCTTGAAGTTTGTTGTGTTTCAGTGGGTTTGAGTAAAGGGTTAGTCTCCCTTTTACTGCCTGTGGAATCCCATTTGTACGCCATATGTTTGATAAATGCCCATTTATCCTTTTGGAATTTTGTTTCCTTCTTGTTATAGACATTGATGTTAAATTCCTACAAGTGTATTTTTAGAGAAGACTATTTCTCTTTAAAAGGAGCTGAATTGATAATTGAGTGCATGTCAGATAATTCATGATTCAGAATGATCAATTCTTGTTTGTAATAGTTGATTAATATTTGCATTAGTGATGCTGAACATTGCTTCAGTGCCTCTTCCCAGGCGGTTTTGATTGATTCTGGATTTTTGATATTTGGAAACAATTGGATCCTAAGGCCAATGGGGTTACAGTCCTCTGTTATGTATTTTTCATGAAATGAATGTGCCAGTATATGATGGACTTCCTTTCGAAGATCTGTTTAAATTTCTGGATTACTTTTCTGTTCATCATATAGAAGTGACTGACAGTTAATTTGTATCTGTGACATAAATGTTTGCCAGTCTTGTCCTAATATATCCATGTTTAAATAATAATTTACAATTTTTTGCCAATAGATGTAATCTACAGGTATGCTTAGGGCGGTCCTCGCTTAGGTGAAAGGAAAAGAGAAGTGGGGGGTTATCCCCTCTGGTAAATAGCTACTGGAGACATAGCTGTGTACGGGACTGCCTTTTACAATCTGCTAGCAGAAGGAAGAGCTGGTGGGCCCAGAGACGGAGTGTGGACGACATTTGTAACTGGTATATAGAGTTGGGTAGTGGGCAGGCAGCAGCAGTAACAGTGTGAGTAGGAGGAGATAGAGGCTGAGACGTAGTGTGGATGGCATTAGTAACTGAAATTTAGAGTTGGCTACAGGGCAGGCAGCAGCAGTAACAGCATAAGGAGGAGGCGTTAGGCCTGGAGACGGAGCATGGACGACATTAGTAACTGGCATCTAGAGTTGGGTACTGGGCAGGCAGCAGCAATAACAACATGTGGAGGAGGAGTTAGGCCCTGAGACGTAGTATGGATGGCATTAGTAACCTGCATCTAGAGTTTGGTACTGAGCAGGCAGCAACAGTAACTGCATGAGGAGGAGGAGGAGTTAGACCCTGAGACGTAGTGTGGATGGCATTAGTAACTTGCATCTAAAGTTGGGTACTGGGCAGGCAGCAGCTGTAACTGCATGAGTAGGAGGAGTTAAGAACTAAGAGGTAGCGTAGATGGCATTAATAACTTGCATCTAGATTTGAGTACTGGGCAGGCAGCAGCAGTAACAGCATGGGTAGGAGGCGTTAGGCCCTGAGACGTAGTGTGGATGGCATTAGTAATTGGAATCTAGAGCTGGGTACTGGGCAGGCAGAAGCATTACCAGCATGAGTGACTTGCCCTCATTCTGACCTGTAGTGTCTAGGGATCGCTCACTGACAGGAGGATTCCCACGGCTGTATTTATGAGCCATAGGTGTATATAGTAGACTAGGATACTCTATGTTACATTTATTTTTCTTGTTATATCCTGAATTTTTCACTATACAAAAGTAACAGTCACTGAAATGATCTCCTGGCTCCAAATGGCATCTTATTACGTGTTTCCTTTGTCTACATCCGTAAACCATCGACACACTGTTTGCACATCTTATGAGGGGCCCAAGACTTATCTTGATCACCAAGTGTAACTTTGAAATATGCCAAATAGGCTTGATCTACAAATGTGCTGATGTTCGCTGTTTGACTGGGAATGGTGAAACTGCTACAAAATGAATCAGGGTTGTTTAGGCACTACGACGAGAAACAGCAGACCCAGACATGATCTGAAAGAAAACAAATATGTGTGTAAGTAGAAAAGTAAATGTTGTTCCCAGTATATGGGATACTGAGAAGGGGCAACACTTAAACAGATTTTCAAAGGGAACACTATTCCAAGATCCCTGATTCTCCTTCTCTCCTTTACTTTCCCTTAGCTCCCTATATGTATGTTCATGCTACTTTATTAAAGTACTATACGCAATTCTAGCTAACTATTATGGGGTACTAGACTTTGGCGATAATATATTGAAATTCTATACTTCTCTCTAGTTTGTATAATAAATGTAATAAATTCCTGTCTTGATATAATAAAGAACTGTACTCCCATGTTGGTTTATTAAAATAATATACTTCTGTCTAGCTATAATAAAGTACTATATTCCTAAGTATAATGATGTACTATACTACCGTGTTGGTGTCATACAGTACTATACTCCACTGTGTATAATGAACAAATCATTATCAGGACTATTTGCTACCATTTTTCTTATACTTTCAACCAAACCTAACATAAAGTCTTTTATATATACATTTTAGGAATGTAGCTCAGCATTTAAAACAGTTGTCGAAGCTTTATCTTTTTATGTTATTCTTTCCTAAAATATCGATTACCAATATATCTTTAGCTTCTTATTAGGTATAATAAATATCACAAGTTCAGATGTCCTTGAACATGAAACCTCTACCTGATCCATAAGTATAAATACTCTTTACTTTCAAATGTTTTGCTTTTAGCACTGTATATTTGTTTTTATTGAAACTTTTTCTAGCCACCTAGCCGTTAAGCCCGACCTTCGTTCGGGCAAAAAAAAACGGCTAGGATGGTTAACCCCGAGATTTTTCCCATCCATACTTACCTGGTCCCCCTGTGCTCATCCAGCGTCGTTTTCGTATTCCAGCGTCTCTACTAGAACCCCTGTTCGGACATATTTCTGTAAGTTACAGGTCTACAATTTAAAAAAAAAAATTCATGAAAAACAGTGGATCACTTTTGGTACAGAAATCTAGACCTCAGTGTAACGCTCAGGAGGCTAGTCTAATAAAATAGACCAAGTACTGCTGTGTATTATACTGTAATGACACCAGGGGGCAGTAAAATACTGTAGACTACTGCATACTAAATACTTTGTGAAGCCACTGTATATTTATATTTATTTATTATTTATAATTTTGTCCTAGTATTTCAGAAGCTTTAGAACTCTATACTTGTATTTTATATTATGTTTGATATAAAATGTGATTATCACATTAACACCACTGTTCTCCTGTTCGTCCTCTCTACCTCAAACTTTAAAATCCTGTATAAGCATATGAATAAATAAATTAATAAGCTATACAAACCATTCATAGATTTGTCAGGCAGAGATGTTTTTTCACTATTTTGCTCATTTGCAGCAGTTCATATCTATATGTTCATAATCCACTTTTTCTATAATAATTATCACTGCACATAAAATAAATACATCACCCCAGCAGGAATGTAGACCTCTGAATACAAAGATTTTTCTGCTGCCATCTCATAGATATAAAGAGGAAAAATATTGGTTTACACCTCCTTTTTTAAATTTTGCTTTTCATTTGTATTTTTATCATTTAGCAAATGTTAGAAAAATATTACCTACTGTGCAGCTGCATAAACATTTTAAGCCTGATTTATCAACAAAATGCCTGTATGCTCAACGTGCATAAAAACATGCCGGTCGTTAAGCTCTATTTATTTATTTATAGTTACATTTGTTGCACTTGTTGTTTTGATACTTATTCTTTTTGTTGCAACACTGCAAACTAATTTCTTTCAAGCTGGATATATACTAAGTAGGACATTCTAATATATCATCACACAATAGTATGAGTCTAAAAAAAATGTAAACAAACATTTGTGACCTAAAATTTAATTCTAGTTTGGCTTTGGAGAAATCAAATATTTTAGTAAAGGATTTTAGGCAAACATGTTATAATACATGTATTTTTTTTGAGGAACATTTAGTGATTTCACATGTGTGTGTATGTCAAAATTTATTTCATTTAAATGTATAGAAATACATATGCATTT
The DNA here is from genome assembly GCF_032062135.1 of Pyxicephalus adspersus. Lineage (NCBI taxonomy): Eukaryota > Metazoa > Chordata > Amphibia > Anura > Pyxicephalidae > Pyxicephalus > Pyxicephalus adspersus. The sequence goes on along the minus strand of NC_092861.1, from coordinate 28,176,219 downwards.
TCTTTAGTACTATTTTAACTAGACTGGTTTGGGAGGGGTGGGGGGTGTGATCAAAATAAGTTTGCTTGGATGGTATGCATTGATGTGATTTTTTGTAATGCTCATTATTGTTAGTTTCATCTGTTCATCTGCTGATGTTTTTGTGCTTGGTTTTGTAAAGCCAGTTCATGTTGTTTAGCAATTCAGCAATGTGTTGTCATTTTTTCCACAAATATCGAGTACAAATGTCTGCATGGTTTCCACTAAAAACTCCTATTTGACCCCCCTCGTTGCCTTTGTCTCATTGTCACATATTGGTATTTGAATGTATTATGTACATAGTCCTTTTCTGAATAAATTGTTATGTTTTTTTTTTCTTTTTTTTTTTTAACCACCTGGATGTTAAAACCACCTTTTTTAACTACACTGATGTCTAGATTTCTGTTCCAAAAGCGTTACACTGTTTTTCATGAAATTTTGTTTTTTAAATTGTAGACCTGTAACTTACAGAAATATGCCTGAACAGGGTTCTAGTAGATATAGGAGCTCACAATCTAATGTCCCTACCATAGTCATATGTCATTAATGTAGTCTAAGGTCAATTGTTAGGGAGAAGCCAATTAACCTCACTGCATGCTTTTTTTGGGGGGATGTGGGAGGAAACCCACGCAGACACAGGAAGAACCTGCAAACTCCATGCAGATAATGTCCTGTCTGGGGATCAAACCTGGGACCTAGCGCTGCAAAGGCCGGAGTGCTAACCCCTAAGTGCTTACTCATCTCAGCTTGGTAGTGGAAGCACATAAAGGTGGATTCCTCCTTTAAACAGAAGCAATATCCTCCATGAATGTTGCTTGTAGCCAAGCCCATGATATCTGAAATCATAGGAAGAAATAGGCAATCTTTTTAATGTGAAGCATGTTAAGCAATATGGCCAAAAAGGCCCTCTTTGCCTATTTCTTCCTATAATTTCTCTTTTCTATGTATATGTACACACATCTAAATGCATACATACATGTTTTGCTTCATGTGCACTCATGTCTGTACATTCATGCATGAGTGCACATGAAGCAAAACAGACAATATAAACATAAAGAGAAAAACTTAACTGAATGACGATCCTTTTCTGCAAAAGTGCGGCGCATTTGTCAACCGATAGAACACAGTTCACGTGCATATAGTGGGTCCGCCTTGGCACACAACTATGAGCATCACACTCCTGAAGTTTGGTGCACAACTTCAGAATTAGCCTCAAGCTTCAAGACACAATGCAGCATTGATGCTGAATTTACTTTTCCTGACATAGGTACTGACATAGTAATGTGTTTTTCTTTTTATTTCGATAATCAACAATTTTCCTAGGGTGTGAATATTGTGAGTTTGGGTTGTTTTTTTTACATTTAAAGCTAAAGTTGGAATGGAATATGTTATGATGATGTACTTTTGTACTTATTCTCTTGGGATGGGGTGGATATTTGCTAGACACTTTTTTCATTTCATCGTAAGCGGCCTCGCCTCAACAAATGAACGCATGCGTAATACATTGCTGCTATATAAATCTTGTTAATTAATAAAAATAATAACAATACATTTTAGAGGATCACATGCGGAAGAAGCCCTGTCCTTTAACATTCGGACCTCTCCTATGAGGTGTGTGGCCTGTTATGAAACCAGAAGTGGGAACGGTGAAAATCCAGGCTGCGTACCTGAATAAGGTTTTATTTACAATATCGTCATATTCATTTTTTTCTAACTTGAAAAAATCCACAATTTCAAGCATTTCATTAACAGTTTACCAGTAGTATTTGTGTATTTAATGTTGCTCCTAAAGCAACAATTGTACCAATGCTTTCATATGATAACTTGTTTCAAGGTTATTTTATGAATTAAAGTGTCCTATTTATTATCAACTCAAATTTTTTATGTATAAGACAGAATACATGGACAGGAATATGACAGAAAAGCAGTGGAAAGATGTAGCACAAGTATATTTCTATCTGTATATGGCTATTTATTATTTTTATTATTTTTCTTATATTTATAGAATGTCAACTGACAGACAAAAGCAAGCAATGACACAGGAGGAGAAGACCCTGTCCAAAAGATCTTAATCTAAGGTGGGGAAAAGTAATAGACGATAAGAGGGGGGATCAGTGGCTAATTAGTGATGGTATAAATGAAGATAAGTTGGAAGGTTTGAAAATTTTAAAATGTGCAGAAATTAGTAGTAAACCTAATAGATGAGGAAGGGAATTGCAGAGTGGAGGAAGCTCCAGAACAGACTTGGAGCCATGCATGGAAAGAAATTATAAGTGAGAAAGTCATTAGTAGGACATTGGCAGAGTGAAGAGAACAGTTAGGGGTGTATGTGTGTATCAGGTTGGACAAGAGCTGTGAATTGATTTAAAAGCAAAGAAAAGTAGCTCTAAAGTAAAACTGAACTTGTGTACAAATTTGAAAAGAGAGGCAGCAGCTTAGGAGTGGAGGGAAGGATATAGATAACCTGACTGAAGCATTTTTTCATAGATTGTAGTAGTTCAGTTTAGAGATGATAAGAACATGTAGTTTGGTTTTTGATGGTCTGTGGGGACAGGAGAGGCATATTTTGTAGATGTTGTGTAGGTGAAAGTAGCAGGACCTAGAGATGTTCTGAATGTGGGGAGTGAAGGAGAGTGAAGAATCAAAGGTCACACCAAAATAACATGTTTGATGGGTGGTTAAAATGTATTAAAAATTTGTAAAATGGCAGGGGGAAATTTTTGAAGGTGAGGGAGAGAATGGGGTTAAGTTTCAAAAACATTCATCTATAATGGGATGGCCAACAGTTAACATAAAACTTTATATAAGACCAATCCCTGGAGATAAGCCAAGGCTGAACAGGTAGATTTGTGTGTCATCACCTTGGATACAGCATTGTAAGCCAAAGTGTGATATGAGCTTGCTATATGAGGAGGTGTATAGAGAGAAGAGAAATGGTCCAGGGACTGACTGGGAGGAGAGTGGGGGAAAAAGAGTTACCATTGAAAGAAATTTGGAAGTAGCAGTCAGAAAAATTGGAAAAAAACTAAGAGAGCAATATGTCACCAATAATAATGGAGTTCAGGACCTGGAGTAGAAGAGAGAGATTGACATATCTATGAGAAGGAGGAGAGAATAGTTACCTTGTAACTTTGTTCTGAGCACTTTTTTTATGGGCAGGTCAAAAGCTAGATGCGAGAAGGTTGTAGTCAGAGGAAATGGTCAGTTGTCAAGGTGGGGAAGGTTACTGATTTTGGAAAAGACAAGATCCAGTGTGTGGCCCTATAATTGTGTCAGCTTCCCACCACCATCCTTTACTTCATTTCAACTTGGTATTGCCCTCGCACTTAGTACTCCCCATTTTCTGTTGTCTTTGTTTTATGCCCCAAATATCCAATGCCTCTGTATTGTGACACCACTTACGTACTTTTGTAATTTCTATTTCGGAGGGGGGGGGTAACCATTTAACCTTAGTTCACATGTAGTGTTAACAAAACCCCATAACCTTTATTGCTCCCAAACGCCTTCTGGCAACCTTAGGTGCCCAAGCATGATAACATGTGGTAGCTGCCAGGCATCTTTAGGTGTTTCCAAGTGGCTGCAAAACCCTAAAAAAGCGTTTTTTTTTTCAAACTATTTGGAAAAAAAAGTGAAAACACTGGTTGATGAGCAGTTTCTGTTCAAGTTTATGGAATCAGCGGGGCAGTGAAATGGCCCTATTTTTTCAATAACCTCATTGTTCAGAAACAACTGCATGTATGCCAGGAGGTTGTTGCGTTCAGCATCAATTTTCACACCAGGTGCTCCAGTAAATGGGAATCTTTGGGCCACTGCCTGAGCCACATCAAGTTCAATAGAGCACCAAGTACGCACATTATTGACCTCAAACTCAGATTCGTCGCTGTGTTCACTTTCACTGTCACTTCACTGTCTGTTGACAAGTTTCCTGGTGAATCACTATCGCTCAATTGCACAAGTTACTCCAAATCACTATCACTGCTTTCTAGTTGTTCAAAAACAGCTTTTGCGCTGGGGAGAGTCAGCGAACGTTAAAGGTCAGAGACATATGTTCAAATGAGGAAATTAGGAAAAGGAAAAGTCAGGAAAAGTTCAAGCAAAGGTCAGATGAAGGTCAGGGCTAATAAGGGACAAACTGTAAGTTAGGGCACTGTACAAAGCTGTTGGATGCACTAATAGATGTACTTTTGCATTTATTATTTATTATATTTTACTGTTATAAAGTATTTAAAAGCAGATAACAGAGTAATCTTCTTTTAAATTTCCAGCCAGGCCTGGCCTACACAGCGTACTGATGTTTCACGCATCACATCAATCAATGTGATGTGGGGACGTGATGCAGAAGCTGGCCGGAGATGTCTGAGGATGCCGATGGATTGAGGGAAGCATGTAGGATTCATCTTTTTTTGCCCTGAGTGTGGCTCGGGGTTACCGCTTTTGGTACAGATAATTCCCCCCGGGCCACACTCGGGAATACCACCAGGGGGGTTAAGTGTTACTTGTAATCTATGATCCAACTAATTCAGCTAAACCATATAAGAATAGATAGTAAAATAATGCATATAAACATTTTTTTAAATGTTAATAGTTTTAGTTACAAATCTCAGGAAAGTATTTTGCAAAAAAAGCTGTTATGCTCTTTTTTTTCTGATTGTGGATGTGTGTTTTAATGTATCTTTATACAAACATGAGCAGATAAAAAATAATGTAAAAATATTTTGTACAAAGATTTATAGCAAAAATAGGAATACAGCAAAATAATACAAAGACTTTACTTGTTTAAGGACAGAACATGTTCTACAATGATCAGCAGGAACAAAGATGAGAAATATTTCACCCAACATTTGGAATGTGACAATATCAAGACCTTACTCAAAACCTTACTTCTGGTGAAAAGGCGTTGTAACCACCCCTTCCATCACCACCATTTACAGCAAAACATTGATAAGAATAAGGTACAGACAAACAAGAAGAAGACCCCAAAAGTAGATGGCAGTGCCCACTGTTGAGTCTTTACTGAAAAGAAGGAAGACGGTATTATGCATGACTTACTGGACTAGGATGACGGAGGGTTCAAAGGCTTTCCACCTAAAAAATAAATTGCAAGAATAGGCCTTGGAGGAGGAAAAGAAGAATTTGGATGGAGCTTGGGGTGAAGAAAGATGATGATAATGTCTGGTGGAATGGTCAGATCCCTTGCTTGGCTATCATGGGATCATTCACATGCAATGTCTGCCACAGCAGGAAAGAACAGGATAGTGCCTGGATCTTTAGCCTTTGCTTCAAGATACAGTCTTTCTTGCCTTACCTGTTCACGACAAAATCCTGGCCAAGTAGTCAATACACCCAGTAAATGCTCACCTCGATTAGAGTACCCATTCTAAAGACTTCAAATAGATGTTATACAGCTTTAAAAAGCAGGGTAGGTTATTTGGCATCATTTCAGTAATGTTAGAACACAGTGTATTCATATGTGTTTGATTCCATTCAAAATTTAAACGCAATGGCTGGATCCCACAAATTGGGTGATAATAAAATGACACATCAGACAAATCAAGTCCAACTGATTAAACCCACATCTGTCAAAAAGAACAGCAGAGACTCCTGAATATATGTTTCTAACTTCAAGAAAGTGATCATCATGGATCAATCATGAAAAGGGTATATACGTATAAGAGTTTCTTGCTATTAGTGTGGGGCTGGGATGAGATGGGCCCAGAATACTCCTTTAGACAATATGTGGTAAACTAGTTTAGGGGAGTATTCTGGACCTTGCTCAAACTGATCCTTACAACTTTATTTCTGATAATTTTCTTTAATACCATATTTAGGCTCCTGCTATGTGGAATTAAAAAATGTACTTAAGAAATGATGTACATAAAGACAAGATATTCTACCAATTCTCGGCCCGGGCCATGGTGTCCTCAATGTTCCAGGCATCATACCTGAAGTAGGAGTTTTGTCAATAAAATCCAGAAGGAGAAAAGAAAAGAAAAAATGATCTTTGGCATTGCGCAGTCATCAGTGAGAACTAGAATACAAGAGAGTGAGGAAGTTACTTTCTAAAGTTATATTATGCAAGGAAATCTGACTGCATTGTATGGCGTGAATATTTAGTGGGATTGTTTGTGTGTGTGTGTAAATAGGAACGTTGATATTTTTTCACTAAATTGTCTAAAATAACTTTTTAACAAAGACTTTTTTAAAGACATTTTAACTAGAGCAAAGGCTTTTAAACAAAATTTAAATTTTACGTTATGGGTGTGAAAGGAGATAGTAGAATAATATAGTCATTATTCTGTGTGCACTCCTGGAGTATAAGGCTGCTTACACTTTTTCACGATCCTTTCCAAGGACAAAAGACTGAAAAATGCAGCACCATTTTGTTTTAGAGTGAAGGGGAGAGAACAAGCAAGCTGTACCCGCTCGCTGTGCTCTCTCCCATTCATTTCTATTGTGGTTCCTCGTTGTCAGTGGGTCCGCCAGGACGGATCCATGAACAATATCTGACGGCCAGTGTACACACAACAGATTCTTGTCCGATACTATTCCTAAAGCGATAATCAGATGAGAATCATATGATGTGTGTACGTAGCCCAACTTTTCACTTAGCTCTTTCATTTTATGTCTGGCCCTGGATGTCCTCTGATCTTCACCTACAAGTTGTCACCATCCTGGCCAGTCTTTCCTTTTTTATCCTATATTGTCATCACTTTATTAGTGGTATATATCTTTTGAGAAACCAATATTTATGCTCTGCTGTTACTGACACTTGGTATGCTTGGAGTTACTGAAGTTGATAATTTATAATCAATAAAGCTGTGACCTTGGGTTTTTAATTCGGTTGATGTTTCTGTGGCTTAGTATACAAAAATAGGACAAGGTATCTAATTCTCTGTCAGATTATAAGTCTATCCTGTTTCTTGAAAACCAAACTTAAATAGCTTCTTTCTAACACAGCAGGGCCTTATCATGTACATTCTAAAGCAATTGCATTAAGGCTGTTAACATAGCTTCAAACTGTACATCATTTAGAGGGACTGTCCCCTAGTGTCCGATTATGTACATGCTGATAACGATACGATCGTTCAAAGATCGTGTACACATGCTAGATGCGATCGTTTGAACGATACAGGAAGTGACGTGTACCAGAGGAAGTGATGTACAGGAAATAAGGGCTCGAGGTTTGTTATAAAAAGAATGTGTGTACAAAATATCGGTCTTTCTAACGATCATTTGGCACACTGCTCCATTATCTCTCGAGCCATCTTAAGGAAGAAAAAAGCAGATATTTCTGTGGTGTATTTGCTAAGTGCGGAGCAAGATGAAGATGATGTGAAAGTTGTGAAGAAGCACCGGGTTTGGTGTAAAGATTGGTTGATGGACCGAGACAACATTTACCATAAGAATCTGCTACGGAAACTGCGCCTGTCATCCCCATATGACTAATAAAATTACTTTCGGATGTCGGATGTGTGTTTTCAGAAATTACTTTCCGCAGTGGGACCTTTTCTGCAGAAACAAGATACCTTCATGAAAAAGCCTATAACAGCCGAGCAGAGGTTGATCGCCGCACTAAGATACCTTGCCACTGGAAGATCTCTGCAGGACATGAAGTTCTCCACTGGGATCTAACCGCAAACAATGGGCCATTATATCCACAAAACGTGTGCAGCAATTATCAACAGCTTAAAAGATGAGTACATGAAGGTAGGTATCCCATACATTCATTACAAAAAAAATGACACTTTCACTTCATAGGTTAGCATTTATTTAACAAAGTGCAATTTTTTAGTGAGACTATAGCACATAAAAAGTATAAATAACAATACATATTAGTGTAATAAATAACATTTTTAACAATGTTAACAGCAATATAAATGCAATAAAATGTTGTGACATACTGTTGCTATAATTCGGTATATTGGCGGCTTTCATTGACAAAACTATGGAGGAAGGGCAGTGACAAGGCACATATTGGTGGCTTGGAGTGTAGTTTGGTACAGGAGGAGGGTGAGGCTGTGGGTATGGAGTGGGGATGGAATAAGTAGGGTAGAGTGGGTTTAATTGGTGCATCAATCCTTTGTTGACCACATCGGTGACAATCAGCTCCACAGCACATGCTTGTTCTGTATTACTGCTGTTCAGTATGGTCATAGCTTGCTGCAAAGTTTGCTTCTTTTCCAGCTCCTCTTGCTGGACATTTAAATAGAACATACCTCATATTATTATGCATAATAACTCTTCTTATGTTCTCCTTTCAGTTTCCTGATACACCTGAAGAATGGCTGGCCATCGCTTCAGACTTTCAACAGTTTTGGAACTTCCCTAACTGTGGAAAAGCAATTGATGGGAAGCATGTAAGGATCACCCTATCTGCTGCAATGGATCGTTCTATTATAACTACGGGGTTTATAAATAAGGGGTTTTTCAGCATCGTGCTCATGGCAATAATGAATGTGCGTTATGAATTTGTTTTAGTTGACAAAGGCAGAAACGGGCATATGTCTGATGGAGGGGTTTTGGAAGGTACGCCATTTCACAAGAAGCTGGTCAATAAGCATCTGCAACTTCCTAGAAACAGCCAAACTGTAGAGGGAATGAACTTTGTGTTTGTTGCAGATGATGCATTTGCATTACATGATAATGTATTAAAACCATACCCTCAGACCAACAGAAAAACATTTTCAACTACAGGTTATCTCGTGCTAGGAGAGTGGTTGAGAATGCATTCTAGCAAATCGCTTCAGAATATTTCCTACTGCTATAAATCTGTGCATGGACAAATTTGACAAGGTAGTCTATGCTTGCTGCATAATTTTGCATGTCGCAATAATTGCAGTGCATCGTTTGCTTCTCTAATGGAGCAAGATTCTGCTACAGTAGCACAGAGTGAAAGCAGTAACCAATTCACCAGTCTAGTGGACCTACAGCTTGCAGTACCGCAGAATGCTTCAGCGTCGGCTAAAGAAAATTGAAACAAGTACTTGCAGTACTTCAACACCACTGGAGCAGTGGAATGGCAGCATGACATTCACATTACAATGTTTGCTGGACTGCAAAAAAAATCTGTATTAAGGTTTTCTTTGTTTTTTTTTTGTGTTTTACCTGTGTTTTCCAAAATTGTACAATAAAAAAAAATTTCAGTAACTTACCTAGTCTTGTGTCATGAAAATATCAGGAGCCTCATCAAAGCCCTGTGTACATTCCCCAGCATCCTTGTTCTTATCTTCCAGGCTGCACACCGACAGACGACCTTCATCTTGATGGGTGGTGAAAGACAAGAGATTAAAATACCATATTTAGGTATATATACATCATCTGTGCCAGCACCTGACTGCTTTAAAGCCCTCACTTTGTTCAATGCTTTGTTGAACAAGATGCACAAGTTTTGGATCTTGTGCTTCACATAGTTAATGTTGGTCACAGGATTTATGCTTTTGCAGAGCTCAACCATAGCATCGTATGCCATTTTAAGGTACCTGTTTGCATACTCCCCAGACTTCAACTTACACAAACAGGGATAGGATCTGTAGGTCTCAATGAACTCACGCCTGAAGTCTGGGTTATTGAATGCATCATAATATCTGCAAAACATATAAAAAAATGTATTAGTTAACCTATACCACTACACACTGAAATACAGCACAAGGACAGGCAAAGCAGCATCACCTACCTTATAAGAAAGTTCATTCTGAAATAATCGTACAATCGAATGTTCACACGAACGCACGTGGATGACCTTACATGAACTGCAGATATCCCACCACACCTTGCATGTCCGGTCACTTCCTGTCACATGATATCCTGTCATGTTTGGGAGAGATGCCACAGCCAAGACACAGCCTTTCCAGGAGAGCATCACCAATGACGCAGGAGGAGATGGAGCTGATGGTGACCATTCTGGAGAAGAGAGATTATGATGGCAGGAGGGCTGATTACTCTTATCCAAATGTCAGGAAGGATCAAAATTTGGAGAATGTACAGAGCAGGCTGGAGGATAAATTTGGGGTTTCGTTCCAAAGGACCAGCTTAGAAAGCGGTGGTCTGACTTAAAAAAAAACAGAGAAAGGGTCATGCTGGATGTACTTAGACGTTGCATCGTCAAAAACGTAAGTACAAATAATTTTTTTTTTAGTTTTAGTTTCATCTAATAATTTTTATTTTTATTATTTTTTTCATTTTACTTTACTTTTTTATTATTTTATTATTTATTTTTTCTTGCTTTTTTTTGTTTTGTTTTTGTTTTTTTTTACATTTGTTTTTTGTATTAGGATGGCGAGCATTAAAGAAAAAAAGGCTGGCTGCTAGGGAGGCAGAGCAACAGCCATTAGAGCCAGAGGTACAGCCAGGTAGAAGGCAGGATATTGTAATATTTTTAGGCTTAAAAATGTATCATAACATGCATGTTACGTAGACTTACTTTTTTTTCTGAGTTGATTATGGTTTTCCCTACAGAGGCTATAGAGGAGGAAGTGTGTACCTCACCACTGGATATTGACCCAGGTATGCATCAAAATGGTAGAGAGGTGGGTTGAATATGATTGTGTGTAATTGTGACATGTTTGGCTTTTTAGCTTGTGAAGTTATTCTAGAGGGAGAGCAGGAAAGCCCTGAGCCAGACACATCAGACCAGATTGAGAATATCAGAGGTTAAGGACAGAAGTACCAAAATTTGTTGGTAAGCATTCATAAATTGTGCATGCAAAAAACAATGTTGTCATATCCATGTGTCAACTTACCTTTACAATATCTGTGAACTTAACATGCTTTTCCAACACAGGTGTTGTTTCCAAGAAAAAAATGATGGCAAAGATAGTCGCCCAGCAAATTAGCATGCAGAAAATGTCAACGGCACTGAGGGATGCAACAAGGGACCTGAAGGCTCTCAAAAAAGAGATGCAGCAAGCCCAGTAGAAAAATCTTATTGTATTTTCTATATATTTTTTAATGGTTTTATATGTTTTATGTTTGTTTGTTTTACGTTTAGTAATAAAACTTTTGTACTTTTCAAAAAAAAAAAAAACCATTGTTTATTAATACTTGACTGCCAGGCAAGTTTTAAAATTGAACTGCGCTGGAAACTAACACAGAAGAGGAAGGATGGAGAACTGTGCTGTAAACTGACCAAATTATACACATACTTACACACATACACATATATATATACATACAGATATATAAATATATATACAGAAATATAGATATGTGTAAATATATATACATACACTCAGTGAATCACCCTGGAGTGAACGTTTGTTCATTGCGCATGCTCAGAACATTTACGATCACTGTCCAACTACACACAATAGATAGCGAACGATCATCGCTCAATTAGATCCGCAGGGACAGTCGTTCGTTTCCAGCGACTTTCCTCACTCATTAGCGTCGTTGGTCAGTCATCATGCATTGTTTTTTGTTAACGATTATCATAAGAATGGTCGTTAGTCATCCGTTTCCAATGATAATTATTGCACGTGTGTACGCAGCTTTTGTAGGAAGAGGTTCCATTTAATGGGTAAGGGGTTACATTTAGTATATGTTGGACAGTTTTGAATTGTTATATTTATTTTTATTATTAAGCTTTATATTTCCAATATACCATTCTGTATGAAGTAGAAGTTAGCTGATTTGTAGATGGATCATCATGGTGAGCATTTTGAGACCAAGAACTAGTCTCCCAGGCCTCAGGAAAGCCTGGAGGCCTATTTAGCCTGGTCTGGTGAACCACAAGTACCAGACATGCTTTGCTTGGTCTCTGAGGTACACTAGAGGTTCATTAACTTCTAGTGCCCCGGGGATCACACACTCTTCAATGCAGGGAAAAATGTTACTCATTAAAAGCTCATTAAAATGTTGCAGTCTTGTTATTCGCTCTTTTTCTATCCCTATGTTTTTTCCTATTTAGTTTTGAATAAAGAAGAGAAACTTTGGACTACCTGTCAATGTTTTTTAGGTGTCTGTGTTCTCACCCCTTTTGTCCTGCTGATCATTGTCACTAAGACGAATTCCTGGGGTAGGCCAACCCACTTCTTTGGACATTACACTAAATATGAACATCACATGAGAGGTTACTCATACAAATTAAGAAATGATTACAGTGGGTTACATTTAACAGAGGCCATGTCAATGTTACTAATATTAACCCTCCAGAAGAGGTGTCAGTGGCCCCAATAATAATCTACAAAGAGCAATGCCAGTGGTAGGAAAAATAGCTCCCCGAAACATTGTTAGGGGCAGGAAAATGAAACATTCCAGGGGTTAACAGCAGCAAAACTCCTGGAAAACCCCTGGGAGTGGTAATATGCTGTGGAATT
>NC_092861.1:28156938-28160987 GCF_032062135.1 Pyxicephalus adspersus | reverse complement strand
TACACACACAAATGATGAATGTCAGCAATCTTAGTAAACAAAGGATTTACTAAATTTTGTAAAAGTCTGACAGGCTTTAAGACATTTTCTTCAATATGGCACTATGGAAAAGAACATGATTAGAAGTTCTAAAGATTAAATATGATATATATTGTATTTTCCTATTATATTATCTGTATTATTGAGTAGTAATGATCTTTGATGTCCAATATATCTGCCCTGCAGTAGTTATAAACAGCCAAGTCAAGTGGTGAAATAGTGGGAGGCCAAAGACACTGCTGTTAGTGGCTGGGAAATGTTCAGAATCATTGTAATACAGAATCGAAAAAAACCCATAAAAAAACCAAACATTTACAAAGAAAGAAATGTATATTTACATTCGTACAAAGCAATTCAGATATTTATAAACAGCCCTCTTTCTGTGATAGCTGGAAAATCTTTTTTTTTAATTCTTAGGTCCAGTAGGAGAATACATCATCAGTGAAAGAAAGTATTTTGAATATTGAATTAAAGTATATCTATACCCAAAAAACAATACCTATGCATAAAATGTACTTAGTCAAGAAAAGAGAAAAATTATGCAGCCTTTACAAGTAAGGACTGGTCTATATTTTGCTTTAAATGTTTTAATAACCTTGCTTTAAAAAAAAAAATTCAGGTATTGCCAAGATAAACCGGAAAGTTCAGTTTTAGGCATGTTTACAGCATGCTTTTACATACTGAACAGAAGAGAGCCATAAAAGACAGAAGTTCACAAAAAAAAGAAATGCTTATGTATACTTGTACAAAGTAATTTGAATAATTATTTCTCTAAAGTATATCAAAAACCATGCCACTGGAATTAGTGTTAGAAAGTAATTTCAATTTGATTAGGGCATATTTACACCCAAAGACAAAAATTATGCAGAAAATATACTTAGTGGAGAAAAGATTTTGCAGCCATTACAACTTAAGGGAATGGCAAACTGCAATATATGTTCTTTGGTTTAGAAATCCTTCATTTTACACTGTAAATACTAATAAACAACGCTAAAAGAAAATAAACACTAAAGTGACCACCGTAGAATGCAAACTTTCTCAAATATATCAAAAACATTTTTGAACAAAAATTGTCTCAAATGCTATTGATCACACTAAAAACTATAAAAAAAATGCAAAGAGTGGTTTGTTGAACGGAATGCCTTATTATGTTGTTATGATCGACCAGTACCACAATGCAAAAGTCAGAACACAATACTGTGTCAACCTGTCTATATGCTTTTATCTGTGGGAGGTCTGCATTCCTTCTCTGCTATCAAAGGGAAGATGTACTGCAGTTTACAGTTTAATTGTAAATTAGGCATTCATGCTATGTTGTTTTGCATATACTGCTGTACATACTGTCAGTTTTATGGCTTTTAGGAACCACCTTTTACACAAATTCCATTAAAAATAGCCATCAGATAGCATGTGTCACAAAAACATTACCAATAAGTCCCAGTGGCTGCTTGTAAAACATGGGGGATTTTAATTCTGGAACATCGACTATTAGTACTTCCAAACTAATCCTTTGGGCTCCCATACCTGCTAACCCACTACAGAGTATTCTCTCACTGCACAGTGCAATGCAATAAAGAAAAGAACAAACAACTACTGTTTTAGAAAAACAAAAAGTTGGTATAAACACAGCTGTCAAACTGAAAAACTGAAAAAAGGAAACTGAAGAATGAGATGCATTATAACAAATTAGTAAGTAAGATATAGTAGCCACACACAACTAATTTGGAGTATTTAGGAAAATGTGGTGCAATGTGTATTGATCGTGTAATATATTAGTACAAAAATAAAAGTAATACTCACCTCTTTTTAAAATATTGCTGCACTTTTGAGCTGCTTTATCACTATATATTGCTTTACATTTTCTAATAAACCTTTCTTAAAAAAGCAAGACAGGTGTTGTCACCAAGGTGGAAAAAAGCAATAAAAGACAAAAGTTTGCAAAAAAAAAAAAATTGTAAGCAATTAAATGAATATTTGTACATAAAGTAATTTGGATATATATAAACAGCAATCATACTGTTATAGCTGAAAAGTTAATTTTACCACTAAGATCCAGTAAATAAGGATATCACTAGCATCAGTGTGAGAAATTATTTGGTATTTGTATTAAAATAAAATGATGCAGAAAATGTACTGGATAGGAAAAAAGAAAACTTACGCAGCCATGACAACTAAGGAGGGGAAAACTGTAATATATTACATATTTGTTCTTTGGTTTGGATATGCGGCTATATTTTATGCTGTAATTATTAATAACACTAAAACAATTACTAAAGGGACCACAGTTGAATGCAAATATACCAAAAAATGTAGAACAAAAAGTGTCTCTTCATTTACTGGTTCTCCACCTTCCAGTACTATCTATTAATATTATTATTACACAGTATTTATATAGCACAGCGTTGTACAAAGTCCATAGTCATGTCACTAGCCGTCCTTCAAAGGGGCTCACGGTCTAATGTCCCTACTATAGTCATATGTCTAAGGTCAATTTTGTGAGTAGCCAATAAACCCGACTGCATTTTTTTTATTTTTGGGCATTTTGGAGGAAACCCAGAGGAGTTCCCAGAGGAAATCCCACGCAGGCACATTATGCCTGATTTATCAACAAAATGCGTATACGCTCGACGCGCGTACATACGTGCCGGTCAGCAAGCTCTATTCCTGCAAGTCTGGGCCAAGTTCTAGTGAACTCGCCTGCTGATTTCCTGCAAAAATGAGCAAAGATCTCGAATACGCCAATTAAGGCGATTAATTTTCAGCTGCACGATTCAGGAGGAGATGTTAAAATCAATGGTGAGGTCATAGCAATTGATAAGCGCACATCTGCGCCCTGTTCTGTGTGCATCTACAGTCCATTACAGGTCAGATTGAATCTTTAGCGCTTGATGTTTTTTTGTGTAGATGTTACTTTTTTATGTTACATTCTACTCATTCACAAACTTGCTTCATTTATAGTTACATTTGTTGTACTTGTTGTTTTGATACTTTTTCCAAACACAACACTGCAAACTAATTTCTATAAAGCTGGATATATACTAAGTAGCACTTTCTAATATGTCATGGCACAATAGTATGAGTTTAAAAAAAAACTATGTGAATCAACATTTGTGACCTGAATAAAAATTATTTCTAGTTTGGCTAGAAATCAAATATTAGTACAAGCACACTTCCACTTGCTGTCCAAACTGGTTGTCAATTAGTTGTCAAGCTGAGTTGCGTACTCATTCTAACACACCTGATGGTGATGGAAGGAGGTCCAGGTTGCCAAGCACAACATCAAACCACATTGGTTGCCTAGCAGGTTCAGTCACTCTTGGAAATGAACAGATGTGTTGTTGCTTAACTTACACTCCAGTATTTATTGAGCATTAGGCATTACTTAGATGTTTACACAAAACAAATAAGACTAGTATATCAAACTTCCGGGGGCAAATCCACTTTGTGCCACACATTTTCTTGCTTTTTCCATCCCTTCAGGGTGTTTTTGCAGATTTGAATGGCATTTTAGACCTTTGCCCACTATATATATTGACTTACTCCCCTCAGCTTGGTAGTGGAAGCACATAAAGGTGGATTCCTTCTTTTAACCAGAATCAATATTATCTGTGAATGTTGCTTGTTGCCAAGCCCATGGTATCAGAAATCATGGGAACAAATAGGCAATTTTTTCAGTTTGAAGCATGTGAAGCAATATTGCCAAAAAGCCCTCTTTGCCTATTTCTTCCTATAATTTTAAAAACAACTTTATTCAAAAGAAATATTTGCTAAAAGGTCACTAGGGATGAGCGAGCGAGAATATTAAGTTAGATCTTGTGGCAAATTGGGCCTTTCTCGCTTACTGAAAATGTAACAGCCTTTTTATTCGCTGAGAGGTCGAGCTCTCACCGGACACAAGGATTTCCAGGGCTGAATCATGCAGCCCTGGAAATCCTCTGCCATCCCCGGGCACTAGAGGTTCATTAACTTCTAGTGCCCCGGGGATCACACACTCTTCAATGCAGGGAAAA
>NC_092861.1:28153745-28154560 GCF_032062135.1 Pyxicephalus adspersus | reverse complement strand
TAGTGCCCGGGGGATTGCACACTCTTCTCAATGATTGCAGCCACGGCTGAAATCATTGAGAATATGCCCCGCACTAGAGGTATCTCTTACTCTGTCTGTAACACACTTTCCAGCCCAGTAATATGATAAATTTGTTCCATTTTTCTTGCAGTGGATAAAAGAAAAATGTAACAAATTAATAATATTACTGTGCTGGAAAGTGTGTTACAGAGTAAGACATATTGTGTCATTGTAGGATAACCTGTAAATAAAAAGATAATTAAATAAACACAAACACCTAATACATTAATTTAACATTAATTTTTATTTTCTTTAACACATTTTTTTATCCAAATTTTTGTTATGGTATCTCATTTTTTTTGGGTCGGGACTATCCGAATTCGAACAGCTATATTTAGGTCTAGTGTTGGTGTTCAAATTCGGGTTGTCCTTATATTTGACCCGAATATGGCTGTTCAAATTCGGATAGATCCGACCCAAAAAACACAGTATTCGACAGGAAAAATTCGGGAAAAAAATGTGTTTAAAAAAAAAATAATATTAATGTAATTTATTGAATGTGTTCTTTTAACTAACTCTTTTTTTACAAGTTTTCCCACAATGACAGCCGTGGGAGTCATCCTATCATTGCGGGATCTCTGGATCACTGCAGTTCAGTTCCAACGTGACGTCACCTCTGCAGTTCCACTACGATCTCCAGGAACTATAGGTGATGAATGAGGACTTGCAGCACTTTAAAGACTAAAAAAAACGAATTCTCACGTCATTGACTTCAATGGTGTTCGAATTCGGCATTTGATCACCTGGACAATTTC
>NC_092861.1:28140720-28153341 GCF_032062135.1 Pyxicephalus adspersus | reverse complement strand
ATATATATATATATATATATATATATATATACACACACACAAATGATGAATGTCAGCAATCTTAGTAAACAAAGGATTTACTAAATTTTGTAAAAGTCTGACAGGCTTTAAGACATTTTCTTCAATATGGCACTATGGAAAGAACATGATTAGAAGTTCTAAAGATTAAATATGATATATAATGTATTTCCTATTATATGATCTGTATTATTGAGTAGTAATGATCTTTGATGTCCAATATATCTACCCTGCAGTAGTTATAAACAGCCAAGTCAAGTGGTGAAATAGTGGGAGGCCAAAGACACTGCTGTTAGTGGCTGGGAAATGTTCAGCAATAGGAGAAAGATCTTTGGGTATGGGATGGATTGAGTTAACATCAGAATCCATCTAAATGACACCATTTTTCCACATCATGGGATACCTACGGGCAACATGATTCTAGTAGTTCTTGTTTAGGTTCACCTATTAATTTAAGAAAAGTGCAGTCCTTTATGAGACATATAATAATGCATTCAAATTTTCACATGTTTGTAAGACAATTTAAAGAAATTAAAAAGAACCAGCAACTTTATGTTTTCTGAATGTATTCTTTTTCGAGCAAATCAGTAAACCTGAAAAACTGTAAGTGTAGAGAATATACACTGGGCTGCATATAGATCTTCTTCTGCAGATGACAATCAGTCAACATCATTGCCCTTTCAGTTTATTAGTTTTAACAGCGCAGGAAAGTAAATATCTGCAAACTTTTAGCACTTTTTAGTATTTATGCTTTAGTCAGTTTTTCAGGGGACATGTTTTATAGTTTGTTTCATAGTGTTTAAAATAAAGGGAGTAGATTCTAAGATAAGTTACTGAACAGCTGCTAATCATCTGGTGTTTTTCCACTGCCACCACACCTTATTCACCTTGTAACTCTCAGACCTAACTTCACAACCATATATGAGTTGCTATCATAGTCAGATGCTTACGTAGACATATTTTAGCACTAGTGCCAATTTTTACCTGTTTTTTTTATCGTCCCTTATATATAAAAAAAATGAAATGTCAACACAAGTCAACAATCTATTTTCATCAGTGATAGTTTTAGGTGGGTGTTAGTATTTTACATACTGATTTTTGGTCTGTCTTTAGTTTTTCTACATCATGTCTAGTTTTCTGATAAAGGTAATTATTTATTTCATGATATTTAGTAAAAATTATCCAAAATGTATTACAAGGTCTAATGGCAATGGTCTGTATTTTTATTTTACAGACATCATTACCTGCAATTGATTAATGTTGCCACCATGCCTAGAGAATTTATTAATCTTATAGACAGTTTTCGTTATGTGTATGGTTGATTCACAACAAACGCACAACATCGCCCAATTACAGCAGATCTTTAGAAGTACACTTTGGCTGTCCACTTGGTGAACAGGATAAAGCTTGGGCTCCACATGCTATCTGTATCAGTTGTTCCAACCAACTATGTGACTGGCGAAATTAGTGAAAAGCAATGCTTCCATTTGAAATCTGGATAATATTTGGAGGGAACTGCAAAACCATCAAAATTATTGCCATGTGAACACAAGTGAATTCTTAGCTAAATAGACTGTGGCATAGGCTGTGCCCAATAAATATGCATGTAAGACATTCAACATATATATATATATATATATATATATATATATATATATATATATATATATATATATATAATGTAATTACTTTTTATTTAGGAGTGATCCTGCTCAGAAAGGCAATGGCTGCTAGTACAGTAGCAATTTTTTGTTTTTTCTTTAAAGTTTTAGTTTGACTAATTAGCTGTAATCATGAAATAAACAGCTATTACTAATGAGCAGAAAAAACAGACTTGAGACAGTGCAGTGCAAAATAAGAATAATAATATTATGCTAAATAAAATAAATTTAAAGCTTTTATTATTAACAATGCTTATGCACCACTGAAAAAAAAAACATAGGGTAATAGGCAAAAAAAACAAACAAAAAATTCAATGATTTATTAGTAGTGAAGTACTATGAAAAAAGGCACTCAAACAAACAGCTAATCAGGACAATGCAGGGACAGCAAACTGGCAAATGAACCTAATATGTTGGAAATATATAACCAGCAGCATGTTGCCACCAGCATGCAAAGCTTTGTTTTACCTGACAGTTAAAACTATCATATACAGGGATACCACCAGCATGTTAACATCAGGGTTACCACCAGAATTTTACAACTAGGAATACCATCATCATGCACAGAGATATCACCAAAATGTTTCTACGTGGGTTATCACAGCATGTTACCAGCATGTATAAAACTAGCATGCACAGAATTAGAATCAGCATCTTATCATTATCAGGTACAGGGTTACCACCAGAAAGTTAGCACCAGCATAATACTACCAAGGTTACAACAAGCAAAATACCACCAACGTGTGTCCTTCACTACATTTCCAGCACCTGAGAATTGGTGACCTGAAATCTGTCGGCAGCTGTAGCACACAATGATTGGTGTTACGCAGTGCTAATGACTGCTTTCACAAACACACCTTCACCAGGTACACCATTGCCTTTCTGCTTTATATATTGGCTTTACAATAGCTTCTATATTTTATGATTTACTGAAACTAGTAAAAATACTGTTGACTTTTATAGTCTGCATTCCAGGCATGTCATAATAAGTTAGTGTCCCAGAATGTATTTTTAGAGGGGATCAGCAATGGAATTCACTGTATTTTTGTCAGTACAGTTTGTTTAATCAGTTTATTTCATAAATGCTTGCCTTGCTTTCTGCACAGAGAAATGCTAATGCTTTGGGCAAGGGAAATGCTAACATTACATCTAGAATCATATCTCAATATAATTTCAAAACTTTATTTGGAACTTGTGTAAACAAACAAGGGTAACTTGGTAGGTCAGAATCTGTGCCCTCTAACTTTCTGCCTCACCCCTAAACCCACCTTCTTCCCCTATACAAACATAGTTCAAACATACAAGTGTGGTTTAAAATGGCCATGGTAGCTGTTTAATTATTAACCTAAACTTCTTTACATGCACAAAATTACAACCCAATAAAATACCTCAACAACAATAATACATAACAAATAGAAACATTTTAAATAATTGTACAACACAATGGCAGCATCCCCTGAGCATACTGCACATTGTGGCAACGTCACAGGTCCTCAAAAGCAATAGTCACATCTGCAGTCTCCCACCTGCTTGATCTTACTGTTTACAGCTGCACCACACAAAAAATAACACTTAAGTGCAGCACCTAGACTAAGACTTTTCCATTCCCCATTTTTACTTTTTTTACCATTTAGGAGACACCACATCTAAAGTAGGTCCCCACCCATTGGAACAACACCACTAAAATTACTTCCCTCAAAGACTCCATATCGCCACTGCACTGAAGAATTATACCTCATGCTTGCTGTCCCCACACACCCTTAAGGCCAACTATATTCCCTTCTGAATGCTTAAAAACCACATATTAGTCCCAAATGCATTGAAGCATACACTTCCCCTGAATATGCTGTCAGGTATCCACCTTCAGGTCCTGATTCTGCACCACTGTCCCTCCATTGTTGGCCTACCTCTTCATTTACATTGATCCTGTCCGTATCGAGCCACTTCACTGATCTGGTCACTCATTAGCATGTTCTGGCCACAATGGTGGGTCAAGTAATAAATAACTGAGAATGCAGTGTGTAAAAGCAGTCCAGCCTAATGACTCTGATGAATTCCCTCATCGAACATCTCTTCAAATTATTGCCCCTTCCATGTAAGGATACATTATCTGGGGGCCTATCCAGTATGGAAAACTTATGAATCTTTGGCACCACACTATTCCAATACGTTCTAGGTGCCCCTTTCCAAAGAACTGATCTAACACTGTGCGGGATTCCCCATTGCCTGCCATAAATGTAAGGCAAGCAACACAACCTTAAACATACAATTTTTCACTTTACCTACAAAACCCTATCAACCATCCACATTAACAGATCACCCCCACAGAAACCACAGAAGCCAGCCTACCCCTCTTTCCAAAAATTCCTTCACTCAATCAGCAAATTCCACTCCCTTATCCTGGAAGCTAACCGTTCAGACTTCTCTTTTGACAAACACAGGTCCCTTACTAGATCATCTTAATCTGATTGGTTTATAAAATGTGGCTTACCCTCTTCAAATTAGGGTTCATAACATTCATTAACATTGACATCATCCTCCTGTTCCTCATCAGACATGTCACTTTCAGTAACAACAGATGTAGGAGGGTCTGGCACTGGATTCTCTGCACCATGTGGCACTGGCTTCATGGCAGATCTACAATAAGGACAGATGTTTTTTGACTTAACCTTCTTCAAAAACCCAGTAATTTTACTCATACAGAAGTAGCAGTCCGTGTGATGGTCTTTTGGCTCACGCCAAAGCATACGCACAGCAAAAGGCATTTAATTCCTTTTCCTATTCAACTATTGTGTTAGGCCAACGTAACACTCCGACAGCAGATATGAGGAGCCCAGCTTTTATCCTGATCTCCAATTTCACATCCAAAGTAATACTTGTAAGCAAATCTCACCCTCTTGGTTAGGTTCTTGCTTTGATCACACGGGGTATATTTGCCACAAATGTAGCAAAAATTGTCTGGTTTATTAACACAGCTGCGCCTACTCATCTTTAGCTCAAAACAGACTCACTATGGCCTAGCTGTACTATCCAAAAAGATGGTTTCACACTAGAGACAAGCCCTTGGTCCATCTCGCCTTATATACCTATTTCTGATGTCAGTTCACTTACTTGCCCAGACATGCCCAGCCACTGCTGGAACATGCATGACACCAGGGGGCGTGATTCAGCTGAGGCGGCAGCAGGCATAGTGGTAACTGCAACTGTTATAATGTTCCCATGTAAAACTACATTCCCAATTACTGACCATTTGAACAGCTATAGCACGCCTATACCTTAAAATCTGTACGTAATAAGCAAATTCTGAATTCAGATTTGGAATCAGCACACTCGATATCATGTAACATGATAAGCCGAAAATGAAGTGAAGGAGGGCCTGATATAAGTATTTGACCTACAGAGGTTGAATACATTGCCTGTACGAAATTGTAAATTACTCTTAATACCCTGAGATATCCATACATGATTACATTTTTCAAAGCCACTTTCAACTCATTTTCTCATAGGCCTCCTCTTGGTTAACATCCAGGACTAACAGTCTAAGCAGCAAACACATTCTGAGATAATCATGTTAACATTGCTAGCTTCAAAAAGTATTAAACTTCCAGACAAACTCATTTTTTGCCCTGTAGAGCAACTGGTGTCTTTCAGGCTGATTAACCAAGTAAAATCGGAAGCTTTTTCGTATTCGTGATCCAAAATTGGAGGCCTTTGATCAATTTATCAACCAAATCCGAGGCGCTAGCGTACTCGCGCGGAAGTCATCAACTGAAGCGATCTCTCCAATGGATATGCACAGCCCTGGCAGTTTCACACTGGCGAGCTTGCATTAAACTCACTGTTCCCCTAAAAAAGCATTCTTTCTAATGGCACACATATTACCCTTAACCTAAAAAAAATGTTTGTGCTGTTCAAATGTTTAAAACATCTATATGTGCTAGGAAATAAGCATATTTTAAAATGACATTTCTTTCTTGTTAGGCAAGAGTTAACAGAGTTCAGGTCCTCTACATAGGCGCCTATCTAAACGCTTACGATGCCTGATCGGAGGAGCCGCCTGGGGGTAAATATTGCAACTTTCCGCAGGCTAAACCTCGGCTTTTTCGGACTAGACTTCCCACAAAAGTAACAAGCACACACATGTTCTTGTTTGCTTCTAAAGATATATAAGTATATGTATGTATATGTTTGTGTATATATATATATATATATATATATATATAAAAATATATATATATACACATATATATGTGTATATATATTGTGAGGGGTTAAGCTCAGGATCACTTTTGCTGGGGTCAAAGGACACTTGTCTGATTCATCCAATTCAGATCACACACTGAGGTAAAAGTGTTAAGCTGACTTGTAGTCAGGTTTATTTGAAGGTTGCAGATAAAATAACAAAAATAGCAAAAGAAAACCTCGCCTGTCCAGCATTTACTATACATCCGACGTTTCTGTCCATCAGCTGAAGGGCTTCTCCCTGTCAGCTCCAAACAAAGCTTTCAGCAACCTTTTTCTGGCCATTTTCCTGGCCTGTGCTCCACTGTAAAATTGTAAGCCTGCAGGGCCAGAAACCATCTTGTCACATTTTTCTCTCGGCTCAGGGTCATCCACTTCAGAGGGGCATGATAAGTGACTAACCAAAACTTCCGACCCAACAAGTAATATTTGAGTGATTCTAAAGCCCACTTAATGGCCAAACACTCCTCTACCACTGCGTAGTTCCTCTCATGCTTATTTAGTTTCTGACATCCCGTAAAGCATCCCGGGATGCTCCTCTCCATTAATATTCAGTGACAACACTGCCCCTATTACTGAGTTAGAAGCATCGGTCTGTACCACAAATTCTTTTTTAAAGTCAGGGGTCATCAATACTGGTTGGGAACAAAGAGCCTGCTTTAGAGTCTGAAACGCCTCCTCTGCTTCATCGTTCCATTTTATTATCCCTGACCCGCTTCCCTTGGTGAGGTCAGTTAAGGGAACTGCTATAGTTGCAAAATTGGGCATGAAGCATCTATAACAGCCAGTAATCCCCAGGAATGCCTTCACTTGTTTCTTATTTACAGGCTGGGGCCAGTTCTGTATGGCTTCAATCTTGGCAATTTGGGGCTTGACTACACCTCTCCCAATAATGTAACCCAAGTACTTGGCTTCTTCTTGACCAATACTGCATTTCTTGGGGTTCACAGTCAACCCTGCTCTCCTCAAATCATCAATCACTGCCTGTACTTTAAGTAGGTGTGTCTCCCAGTTCGCACTATGTATCACTATGTCATCAAGATAAGCAGAAGCGTACTGTCTATGTGGCCTCAAAACTCTGTCCATTAGCTGCTGAAATGTTGCAGGAGCCCCATGCTGTCCAAAAGGCATAGTTACATACTGGAATAGGCCATCAGGTGTGGAAAATGCTGTCTTCTCTTTGGCAGCGTCCGTTAGGGGTATTTGCCAATACCCCTTTGTCAGGTCTAAGGTCGTAATGTAACGGGCTGTACCCAGTCGGTCTATAAGTTCGTCCACTCGTGGCATAGGGTATGCGTCAAACTTAGACACAGCATTCAACCTCCTAAAATCATTACAGAACCTTATGGTACCATCAGGCTTTGGAATTAATACAATAGGGCTTGACCATTCACTATGAGACTCCTCAATTACTCCCAACTCCAGCATCTCTTTCATTTCTTTTGAGACTGCCTCTCGTCTGGCTTCAGGAATTCTATAGGGTTTGACATGGACCCTAACCCCAGGTTCAGTTGTGATATCATGTTTTATGAGGGGTGTCTGCCCTGGCTTTTCAGAAAAAAACCCTCTGTTCTGAGCGACTAGCTGTCTTGCTTCCCTTTTTTGGACCTCGGACAGAGTCTCGGCTATTCTGACAACAGGCATTGTTGCCCCAGCATTGATGGGTGGGGCAAGTGCTTCGGCCAGGACTGGCCCATCTTTCCAAGGTTTTAACAGATTTATATGGTAAATCTGTTCTGGCTTCCTTTTACCTGGTTGGTATACTTTATAGTTCACTTCACCCACTCTTTGAATAATTTCAAACAGACCTTGCCATTTAGCCATAAATTTACTTTCCACTGTGGGGACGAGAACTAGTACTCGATCTCCTAATGCAAATGTTCGGATCTTGGCCCCCCTATCATAAATCATTTTCTGTACTCCTTGAGCCCGTTCCATATGTTCCTTAACAATTTGCATGACTGCTGAAATCCTGTCCTGCATTTGTGACACATGCTCTATTACACTTTTGTACGGTGTGACCTGTGCTTCCCACAATTCTTTAGCCACATCTAACAAACCACGTGAATGCCTACCGTATACAAGCTCAAAAGGTGAAAACCCTGTGGATGACTGCGGTACTTCCCTTATGGCAAACAGCAGATATGGGAGCAAAAAGTCCCAATTGTTTCCATCTTTATCTACTACCTTTCTCAGCATTTGTTTCAGAGTCTTATTAAATCTTTCGACCAATCCGTCAGTTTGGGGGTGATAGACTGATGTACGTAGTTGGGTAACTTTAAAAAGCCTGCAAAGTTCCTTCATGACATTAGACATAAAGGGCGTACCTTCATCTGTGAGTATTTCCTTTGGAATACCAACCCAACTAAACACATGGACCAGTTCTTTTGCAATGGTTTTTGATGAGGTATTGCGCAAAGGTATGGCCTCGGGGTAACGGGTAGAATAATCCATTATGACTAAAATATGCTGGTGACCCCGAGCTGACTTTATTAGGGGGCCAACTAAATCCATCCCGATGCGCTCAAAAGGGCACCAAAGGGTTGCAGAAATGGGGTATAGGGGCTGTAATCTGACACTGAGGGCAGGATTTGCAATATGCTTTAATGTCTCCATGCATTCCAGGACAGAAAATTTTTCTAAAATTCTTTCAGTAGTTTCTGGATCCCTAAATGGTCCCCCATAATGTGTCCATGGGCAAGATCCAGAACAGTTCTCCTGTAGGGCTTTGGAACCACTAACTGCTGTACCACCTTCTCTCCCTTCTTGTCTATCTGATACAACAAGTCATTCTCTAGAGCCATGTAAAGAAAAGCTCTCCACAGGATTCCCATTTACCACTTTTATATTCTCTCTGGCTCGCGTAAGGGTAAGGTCCTTCATTTGTTCACTTTGAAAGTCCTTCCTAACCTCTAGGTCAGGCATACCCTAAAGTGTTACCCCTTCCGTGTCTGACGCAGACTCATCTAAGTCTCCGGCCATAACAGAGAATGGAAAAGGGGTGGAGCTATCTGCTGATACCTCAACTACCTACCTAGTGGGGAATCCTCTAAGGGTTCTGGGCTTATATCTGATGATGTCAATATCTGCGGTGCACTTCTTTTTGGTTCCAACTTGGTATCGCATATTTTCCGAAAATGTGGAAAATCTCTCCCAAGAATAACCCCATGCATTCGTTCTGGGATTAATCCAACTTTATGAAGCAATGACCCATAGGGAGTTGTAATATAAGCAAGGGTTATCTGGTATTCACATGTATCCCCATGCACACAAGTCACCGTGAATGTGTCGGATACATTGTCAGAGGGGCCTATAAGGCCTGCTTTCACCAGAGTTACTACACTCCCTGAGTCTAGCGGTGCAGTCACACTTTGACCATTCACTTTTAACTCACACAAATATTTTTCCGCACTGTCTGAACCTGCAGCAGTACATACCACTTGCGCAAACATAGACATGCGGTTTATCATAAAGGCAACATCCCATTGCATAGGTTCAGTAGGTAAAGGACAGTTCACTGCAGAGTGTCCCAACTCCTTACACCGAAAACATCCTATAGGCCCTTTGTTTACTCCAAAATTATACACCTTTGGCTTTCCTGAGCCCACAGTCTCATTATCTTCTTCATTTAAAGTCTTCACATTTCTCCCAGCTCCCTTACTCCCCAGAACAGTCTTATCAGGAACTCTTGGAATCCGTGGGGTTGAGGGCTGAGAGTTATTTCGAAGATCCTCAGCCGCAGAGTATCGCTCCAACAGATCCACAAGCTAGTCTGCTGTCCTGGGGTCCCCATGACTCACCCACTTCCTTGGGGCTGGGGGTAGCGATCTCAGGAACTTGTCAAGGACCACCCGCTGCACCACGTCGGGGGCTGATAACATCTCTGGTTGTAGCCACTTCCGGGTCAAATTGATGAGATCAAACATCTGCAAACGTGGGGGCTTATCCATTTTATATTTCCACTGATGTACTCTCTGGGCTCTTACTGATAGGGTAACACCTAGCCGAGCCAGGATCTCAGACTTAGGATTATCAAAGTCCTGGGCAGCCTCAGGTTCCAGGTCAAAATAAGCCTTTTGCACCTCACCTGCAAGAAATGCCCACTGTGCCTTTGGCCATGCCTCCCGCACTGCTGTCTTCTCAAAGGCAACTAGGTAAGTTTCCACATCATCCTCTGCTGTCATCTTTTGCAAAAAGTGACCCACATGGAAAGTTGTCGGCTCTTTTCCCGGCTGTATCACTGGAAGACTTGCCACATGCTGCACCACTTCCTGCAAGACTTGACGGTCTTTATTCGTGGCCTCAATCAGGGTGGTTAGCTGTGCAGACAGTAAGCGGTTGGCTTCTTGCTGGGTTGCATTTGTGCGCTGTTGTTCTCTGGTTGCCTCTTGCTGGGCTGCCACAGACTGTATCAGGGCCTTTACCACTTCACCCATTTTCAGACTTTATTGTGTTGCCCGCATCCTCCACCACTTGTGAGGGGTTAAGCTCAGGATTGCTGGGGTCAAAGGACACTTGTCTGATTCATCCAATTCAGATCACACACTGAGGTAAAGGTGTTAAGCTGATTTGTAGCCAGGTTTATTTGAAGGTTGCAGATAAAATAACAACACAACAAAAGAAAACCTCGCCTGTCCGGCACTTACTATACATCAGACGTTCCTGTCTATTAGCTGGAGGGCTTCTCCCTGTCAGCTCCAAACAAAGCTTTCAGCAACCTTTTACCTTTTTAGGTTTGAGTTCATCCACACAGACCAATATATATATATAGAAAATACTTTTAACATTAAATACTCCTCAACTTTATTTTATTTTTATTTAATTGAATAGGTGTTTACTGGTGTACAAATCTAAAGGATCGTATCAATAAATGATTATGGAATGTCCAATTGCAAAAAAAAAAAAAAACATTCAGCCAGTTTTGACAGACTGCGCAAGTGCTAATTGCAAGCAAATTTCTATCATCTGTGCTCTTAAACTTGCTTTTTCATTTTGTCTTTTTTTTTCTTGGACGGGCTGTTGTTTTGTGTGTTATCCTAATTAACCTATGTTGCTGCATTTGATACTTTGATTACCCCTTAGCAAAATGGCTGCTTTTTTTTAACTTAAAATGTTTTTAAAACGTTGAAGTCAATGTTAATGCTATGTTATTGTATTTGTGGCCATATTGTTTGATTGCAAAATTCTGCCTTTTCTACCACTTTGAAATGTTTGTCCTGCATAAATATTTTCTAATCCAGTTTTTTACCCTTTATAGGTCAAAATTGCATATTGGTTTGGTAAGTATTTTGTGAATGCAATATTTGTTTGGCCATTTTTGAACTATTTTTGCTTTACATGGAAATGTGGGTTTACATGTGTTTTGATTGTTCTTTTGAATTGTTTTGTCATTTATTGTAAATTTAGTGATGTGATGTGTGTTTTGTTTATGTTTTTTATATTTTATTGTGACCTTTTAGCAAATGTTTCTTTTGAATAAAGTTGTTTGTAAAATGTTGTCGTTTGTTTTTTTGGGGGTTAGTTGTTATGTGATCTCCTTTCCAATCTCCTAGGACATACAGCTTTTAAAAAGTCAATTGTGATTGTTTTTAAGATGTTCCTTTTTCTGAATTGTTTGGCTAAAAACAGCACAATTATCTTGTTAAAACTCAGTTGTTTGATGCGCATGGTTGTGCACCAAGGTGGACCCGCTATGTGCGCCTGAACTGTCTTTTATCAGTTGAAAAATGCGCAACACTTTTGCACAGTCCTCATTCAAGTAAGTTTTAGTTTTTGTGTATATTGCTTATTTTGTTCATGTGCACTCATGCATGTATGTATAGAAATGTGTGCACATGAAGCAAAACATGCATGTATGAATTTAGATGTGTGTACATATAAATAGAAAGAGAAATTATAGAAAGAAAAAGGCAAAGAGGGCTTTTTGGACCATATTGCTTAACATGCTTCAAATTGAAAAGATTGCCTATTTGTTCCTATGATTTCTGAAATCATGAGCTTGGCTACAAGCAACATTCACGGATAATATTGATTCTGGTTAAAAGAAGGAATCCACCTTTATGTGCTTCCACTACCAAGCTGAAGGGGGTAAGTCAATATATATAGTGAGCAAAGGTCTAAAATGCCATTCAAACCTGCAGAATCATCCTGAAGGGATTGAAAAGCAAAAAAATGTTTGGCACAAAGTGGATATTGCTCTGGACGTTTGATATACTAGTACTATTTGTTTTGTGTAAACACCTAAATAATGCATACACTCCAGTATTTAACCTCCCAACCGTTAAGCCCGACCTTGGTACGGGCTAAAAAAAGTTGCAATTTTCGTTAACCCTGAACTTTTCTCCCTATATTAAAATTCTCACTTACCTGGTCCCACTGTGCTCATCCAGCGTCGGGTTCGTGTTCCAGCGTCGTCCTCCAGCATCGATCTCCCTCTCCAGCGTCGGGTGCCTTCTTCTATACCAGCGGGGCCGGTAAGCCGGCGGAACACAAGACGCCGGCAGGCTTCTTACCTGGTCCCGCTGATCATCCAGCGTCATTCTCGTTCCAGCGCCGGGTGCTCTCTGAAACAAGAAGCCTGCCGGCGGAGAAAAAAAAGCCGGCCGGCTTCTCCCTGCGTGCGTGCGCGATGAAGTCGGCTCGTGTGCGGGAAATTCAAATTGAAACTCATTCAAACATTTTGTATTGGATTGAATACAAA
>NC_092861.1:28118846-28139366 GCF_032062135.1 Pyxicephalus adspersus | reverse complement strand
GTACTAATGAAAATGCATATGTATTTCTATACATTTAAAAGTATTTTAAATGTATTTTGACATACACACACAAGTGAACTCACTAAATGTTCCTTAATACATGTATTATAACATGTTTACCTATAATTCCTTACTAAAATATTTGATTTCTCTAAAATCAAACTAGAACGAAATTTTATTCAGGTCACAAATGTTTGTTCACATATTTTTTTTACAGTCACACTAATATGTGATGACATATTAGAAAGTCCTACTTAGTATATATCCAGCTTGATAGAAATTAGTTTGCAGTGTTGCAACTAAAAGAAAAAGTATCAATATAACAGGTGCAACAAATGTAACTATAAATGAAGCAAGTTTGTGATTGAGTAGAATGTAACATAAAAAAGTAGCACTTACACAAAAAACATCAAGCATTAAAGATTCAAACTGACCTGTAAAATGAACTGGAGATGCACACAGAACAGGGCTCAGGTGTGCGCTAATCAATTGCTATGACCTCACCATTGAGTTTATCATCTACTCCTGAATCTGAAATTTATTCTCCTCAATTGGGGTATTCAAGATCTTTGCTCATTTTTACAGGAAACCAGCAGGCGAGTTCACTAGAACTCGGGCCCGACTCGGGTTAATAAAGTTTGCTGATCAACGTGTACATATGTGTGTCGAGTGTACACACATTCCATTGATAAATCAGGGCCTTTTATCTAAAGATTTTGGGAATGCCTATCAGTATATACTGTAAAACAGGAAGGCATTGTAGTTACAAGTGTACAATATTTTCTTTTCTCTTTCTTAGCCTTAACTGTAACCTAATTCTCAAATAGTCTTGACTCCAACAAATACTTTGCAAAAGGATTTTTTGTTTTCAGTTTAATAGGTTTCAACGTAGAATAAACATTGCCAATTCCGATGTCCATAAGTGCAGTTGAGTATTTCACTGTAGTGTTAACAGGTGGAACCTCAACAGTGTATAATGTTAAACTGCGATAACTTTTTACATGCATTTACACTACAAGGCACATACTTTATGCCTACAATTATGGCAATATAAATGTATGTAAAAGCATGCATGTTTTGACTTATAACCTTGTCATGCTAGTCATCAGGGTAAACAGAGGTGTGAATTTCCAGCCCATGACAATTACAGCAACAACTTGACAGAGACTAACCCCTTACCACTCTATTCAAAACTTTTTAAAAAATGGCTTTGCACTGTCCAAAACCAAAACTCAAAATTTCTTACATACACTTTAAAGTAAAATATTACCTTACGATAATTTTCTGGGGTCCACTTCCATGTAAATAAAATGTTAGGTTAAAGCAACAGTACACAATCATAGTGTACTATTGTGGATGTAAAGCACGATTCTGGTAACTGTGCATTTGTTGGCTCTTATTTGCTTATGCACCTGAGTCATTTTTTTGCCCCTTCTCTCTTTGGCGTTTCACAAAAAGGCAAAATTTGCCAAAAGTTCTATTGCAAGGGAGTATACTTGCTTTCTGGATGCTGGTGTCTTTAAACCACCTTTGGGTGGGTAGCATTCTTGTGAAATCACTGGACTCGAGCAGTGGAGAAGTAGATGCCAGTTGTCAACATGGAGGGATCTGGATGAGGATGGGGAGGTCATTAGGGGGAACAGATGGGGGGCAAGTTAGCTGGTGTAGCAAATATATAAATTTAGCCTTGGTTGTACTCTTCTCTTGAAGCACTTGCTGAATATTGGCTATGGGATCTTTACTCTACCTAGTCTATTAGCCTTACAAGTGGCCAGACCTAACTATGACTATGCTTATACAGACTTCAATGCCATTTAACAGAAAAGTTCAGATTCTTATAAATTTATAACAGAATTCTCCCCATGCAAATCAGGCCTGATAAGATTAGAATAGATTTGTTATTACTATTGAGTATTATAGAGATGAAATACTGCAAAATACCTTGCAAATGACAAGAAACAGACCTAACCGCTTTTCTCCTAACAAAAACGTATCTGAGTGACGATATGCAACTTACTTCCAAGGTTTCATGCAGTTCTGGACTTTAATTAGACTACTGGTCCTATTATAAACTGCATTAAATGTTTATTTGAAAAGAAACAAAAAGAGATGAGTAAATCAAATTGAATAGAAAGCAGCATAAACTTATATACATTCAAACATAATTTAAAGCAACAAAGCACAAATGGGATTATAATATCTCATCTTTGCATTTCTAAAAATCAATAAGTTTATTTCCTTGAACTGCTGCATATGTTGAAGGGCAATATTGTTGATAGAGATGTTCAACTAAAGTGTTGCTCCCTGGTTCCATAGTTTTCTGTTTATTATTCATATAGTTCCAAAGGTGCAAAGCATAGGATTCATTAAAAGTTGGCAACTTGGTCCAAACCTCATAGTACCTTTCCCATGCTGGGTAAGGAATAGGATAAAATCGTTGAGGATTCAAAAAAGAAATATTGCCACATATGATATCTTCCATGTTGTTGAAGTTAGGTAGATTACATATCGTTTTTAAAACACGGGTAATGAGAGTAGGTCCTTGATTTCCCCATATTTTACTATTATAATTCTGAACAAAATTTTCCATGCCTGTCCATGTAAAGTGATGTTGGGGAGAAAATCCAAAAACACCATTGCTAGAATACTGACTACTTTGAGCAGCCAGAAAGTTCAAATTAGGTATGGGTCGCATTGAGATGATGTCAGTGTCCATATAAATGCCTCCATATTTCCAGATTAGAGCTAGTCTGCAGCCATCTGAGCTGACATGGATCCAGTATGATTGCAAAGCAATATCAATCTAGAAAGGAGAGAAAAAAGGTCAGTGCACTCAGGCTTTACATTCGTAAGTGTTCTGTAAATGGTATAGCAATTAGTACTAGTAATTAGTCATATTCAACTAGACTTGTTTTGTTATGATGAAAAAGTTTACCACTGTCTCTTTTTCACAGAATAATATAATTTGACATTTGACACATTTGACAACTACATGACAATTCAGATTGTATAAGAATGAAAAAAAATGCTGATCCACTTATACTTTACAAGGGTGAATCCAGGTAAATTCCACCAGTTAGAAAATACAAACCGGGAGCAGTATCATCAGCAGTATCTAATATTCAGTATATACTTTTTTCACATCCCAACATAAGTTTTCCCTGCCTGCTCCTCATCCAGGTGTCTGAAGACCAGACACCTGGATGAGGAGCTGAAGAAAATGGTAGTGCCAATGATAGAGCATTGACAGATCAGTGTAAATAATATATATCATATCATATATATATATATATATATATATATATATATATATATCAGACCTCTTAGTTTGCTGTAACACTTTATCAATAAAATCCTGACATTTTTCTAGAAAGCAGGTATCTCCTGAAACACCACTATATTCAGAATTTAATAATCTCTATAAAAGATCTCTTTTAAGGAAGAGATGTTAGCCCTAGGGGAGGAAGAATCCAGGAGCTTCTACACTAAGCAGATCATTTAGGATATTGTCCCAGTATCTAAATATGCATAGAAGAGGGTCCATTGGGAAGGGGAAGCCTGTGAGTTATTGTAAGAAATGTAACACTTTTTGCATGAAAATCATTAACTTGTTTTTCAGTGAGTGGGCCTATTCACTCCTTTTCTGGTTCATGGGTGAAAAACTTTAAATGTTCTGTGCATTAATTTAAATTGGGTTTATCTCCAAGATTAGTTAACCATATTTTTAAGGACTGGTAAAGAAGTCTAGGGAAGGAAAGTTTTTTTGCCAAAAAATGTAAATTCAAGGTAGGTAAAGGCTTGAGAAAAAAACATAGGAAGCAGGAATGAATTACCGATATAGATGAAGTTGGCAGAGAGAGTATTTGATAGTAAGTTTTTGCAGTGCATTGGGGAGATCTGCCACTGAACCATGTTAATAGTGTAGTACCTGCATAATTCATATTTGATGAGCTGCCCAATCTGGTAGTAAAAATTGTCTTTGTAAAGCAAAGGGGGATAATGGACCAGAAAATTTGGGGGCAAACAAATCGGTTAGATTTGCATGCTATTATTAGGTCTATGGTCTTCCAGAACCCCAGATCTTCTTTCATTTCTGACTGCCCCAAATGTATCCCCCCTAGACAGTATGAAGCATGCATGTTGTTGGACCCAAGTGCATAACTGTACATTCTCAATATTAAATGTCATGTGCCACTTGGCTGCCCAATCAAACAGTAAATCCTGGTCTGCTTGTAGATTATAGACATCCTATGTGGACTTAACTCCACTACATTGTAGAATTTTTTTGTGTGGCTTGAAACCCTGCAAAATATCACTGCATTCTTCATGTACCAGTGAGGCAAGTCATAGTCGACCATCGTCTGAACCTGCCTGTCACCACAGCTATGCCTCAACAACTGCGGACTGGCACCACGAGCACCAGCTCCAGAGCACCTTTCGTCCCAGTTAGATGTTAACCCATGTGGGCATTTTTTAATGTCCATAGGGATGACAACACTATGGTCATTTGAAAACTGTGTGCTCAACACTTGAAATGAGGCAAAAACCCAAACTTGGAACAAGTTGCATGAGCACACATTTATAAAGCCACCACCCGGTAACCTGGCGGAAACACCTGGTCAAAGCACGGAGCTCTGTGCGACCATCTCCGCCCAAGAAGCAAGCTCAAACTGCTCGATCTTCCTCCGCTGCCTTTCCTCCTTCTGCCACCAAAGTTACCCGTGCTACTGGCAGCAATTTAGGTGGGGCGTGTAGCCAAGCGTTACCTTTTTCAGGCTCCACCAGCGCTGAGCAGGAGCTGCAACGCAGATCAGCTACTGTTTGTCACATTGCTTGCAGTCAAGACCAGGCATCATTGCCATACCCCACAACTTCTACCCCATCGTCCAATGTTTCTGTGGTTAGTATTAGCAGCATCCAACCTTCCATCCCCCCAGACGCTGGAGCGCAAGAGGAAATATGGCCCAAATTACCCCAAAACAAAGCTAATCAATGCAGCAATTGCACAGCTGATTGCGTTAGAGCTCCTCCATTACTGGCTGGTGGACTCCAATGAGTTCAATTACGCATTCCTCTGCGTGAAACCACAGTAGGTTATGCCTAAGTGATAGTATTTTGCAGACAAATGTGTTCCTGCTTTGCAAGAACAAGTGTAGATCAATGTGTCCATAGCCCTGCAGCACTCATTTTCTGGCAAGGTGCACCTGACAACAGACAGTTGGTTGAGCAAGCATGGAGTG
The DNA here is from genome assembly GCF_032062135.1 of Pyxicephalus adspersus. NCBI lineage: Eukaryota > Metazoa > Chordata > Amphibia > Anura > Pyxicephalidae > Pyxicephalus > Pyxicephalus adspersus. Next base: position 28,134,126 of record NC_092861.1, on the reverse strand, counting down.
GGAAGATATATTTCTTATACAGCTCACTGGGTAACTTTGGTGGCAGCAGGGGAAAATGCAGCTGCAGTAAGGCCTGCATACCTACCTCCGCACAAAGCACATCGCCATGCAATCTTCTCCTCGGCCTCCTCCTTTGACTCTTGTGCCTCAACCTCTTCCTCCAGGGACACTTTGCCATGGAGACCCAGCACCTGCCATTCAGCAGCATCTGTTCACTGCCAGCAACAACCTGCAGTTTGCTATTTCGGTGCACAATTCAGATGTTGCCACGCTGTCCTGAGGTTGCGAAGCCTGGGTTCCCTTAGCCACATAGGCACAGCCATTCTAAGTGCCTTGCGGAAGCAGGAGGACATATGGCTAACTCCCAACACACAGGTCGTGTGTGACAACGGGGCCAATCTGCTGGCATCCCTGCGTTGTGGAAAACTCACACATGTACCTTGCCTGGCTCACGTCATGAACCTGATAGTACAGCGCTTCCTTAAGAATTACCCAGGCCTCCAGCCACTGTTGCTGAAGGCCAGAAAGTTGTCAGCGCATTTTCACCGGTCGTACACAGTCAGTGCAAGATCGGTGGATTTACAGCGAAATCTCAACCTGCCAGTGCACCGGTTAATTTGTGATGTGGCCACATGTTGGAATTCCACCTTTTACATGCTGCAGCAGCTGGCTTAACAACAGTAAGCGGTGGTGGATTACGTGGCAGAGTCTGTTCGTTTCAGACGTATACCTACACTACCTTTCTTCAGCCCTGCGGAGTGGCTGAGGACTTGTGCACTGTATTGTCACCTTTTGAAGAGACCACCAAGATGATCAGCAGAAATCAGGCCTGTGTTAATGACACCATCCCTATCATATGCCTGCTGGAACAGATGATGGTTAATCTCGGACACGACACAGAGTGAACGCTGCATCAAGAGATGACGTTCTAACATTATCTCGGACATGCGTGCCTATGAGGCATAGTGCACCACAAATCCTTGAAAAGGAGGAGGTGGAAGAGGATGAGGAGGACATTACAGGAATGGGAGAAGGAGAGGGAGGGGCAGAGGAGGATATTGAGGGTACATGGCATCCATCCACCCAAACACAAGGCGGCATGTTCCGTGTATGACAAAAGCAGGTGGAGGAGGAGGACGACAACCCTGTGCTGCTGTTCGACCCACAGGAGTGAGCCACATGACAGCCTTCATGCAGGAGTGCATAGCCAAAGATCTGCGCATACAATCATACAACACATAAAAACAAAGACTGACGGCCATTGGATTGCTACATTACTAGATACATACGAGATACAACAACTCATCTTGCCCCAATACAGGGGACCTAAAATACAGCACTACCAAGAAGTGCTTGTAAGGGACTTGTACTCAGCCTTTCCGGCTGCCAGCAGCAGCAGCAGGGATCCAGCAGTTTCCCCAGCCATGGGAGCCAAACAACTGCCTTAAGCTGCATGGGTGGCAGCAGCGGTAGAGGTTGTCCAAGCCACACTATGCAGGCTATTTTCTGCGGAAGCAAGCCGCCAGTCGTGCAGCAATTGCCAATGGCACTCAGCAGCACTACTCAGTGATGGTGCAGGAGTACCTGAGCTCTACATATGACATCTGCAACCTGCAAAGCCAGGACCCACTGGGCTACTGGGTATCCAAGCTTGAGCAGTGGCTGGAGCTGGCAGAACATGCTATTCAGATCCTTGCCTGCCCAGCCACAAGTGTGTTACCTGAAAGAGCGTTCAGAGCAGCTGGGGGTGTACTGAGTGGCAAACGGATTTGGCTCTCCGCAGAAAATGTCGACCGAATCAGAAGAAGAATGTAGAAATACAGAAGTTTTTTGGGCTTTTTTGATGGATAGCAAGTAGGATCAGAATCCAACAAAATTCTCGTTGACCCGAATTCGAACTGCCATATTCGGGTCGAACATTAGGACGACCCGAATTCGAGCAACAACACTAGTATCCAGACCTGCTACTAAATTAAAATAAATAAAAATTGCTACACCCTCAGTCCAGCTCTCAATCTCTCCTATTCTTCCTTATGGGATCAGTTGGGAACCATTTTGTGCATGTAGTTGCAATTGGATTGCAGTTGGAATGGAGGTGCAGCACAGTTCTGGGAAGCAACATGTTGCTTCTGGCTGCATGGTAGCTTTTCCTTCTCTGGAGGAAGAACCATAAACATGGTAATCTGCAGTGCAGTTTGTTGCACCTGCACAAATAGCATCACCGAAGCAGCTTAAAACTGCTGAAAGAGATTTAAGATATCTACAAAATGCTAGAAAACAAACCCTTACTGGCTAAGTATGCTGCCCTTCTCTAAATACTTTGTAATATGAGGTTACAGGATGCTAACTACAGTTTTGCGTTCAAACTCATTGCTGTTTTTCTGTGTTTCTGATTATCTAAAGGTTATCTTTTAAAAAGACTGTGAATACTAACTGGTGTTCTGGAATGTCTCTTTTGTATGTTACCCCTAAAAGAATGTACATTCTGTATGTGTTTTCTGAAAATCTTCTAAATCTTACCTTCTGATACCAGTTGGAAAGTGGTGTTTTGCTGAAAACATCTTCCATTACTAGAGGAAAAATGTAAACGTTGTTCAGTGATGAAATGGTTGGGTAATGATCAATAAATCTTTTCTCCTGTTCCTCCGAGTATGTATGGTTTAAATTTTTAATGAGAAAAACCACTGATCTGTTAGGATAGACTCGTGCTGCTGACTCGATTGCACATAAGACCAAGGATGGGAATCGTATCCTTTCACCGGTCTCCACAAATATGATGCTATTTCCACCACTCAGGATGTCTTCTGCGGTAACTTTCTTAGGTACAATTGTATCTGCAGTGTCATTTCTCCTTTCTATAAAGATGTAGGACAAGTAGGAAACATTGTTGCCTTTGAGCATGGACCTGTACAGAAATCCAGCAGCTGTCATGAATAGCATTAATACAGTTATCTTTAAATTTTGTATCATTTTATAGTATCAAAACATCAATCCACAGGAAAAATGGAAACCTGAAAAACAATAAAAATAATTTTTTTAACTTTTTCTGTTTAATAACAGCAATATTAGAACTATAAAGACAAGTTTACAAAATTGCCAACATTACATTTAAATGAAATCACCCATGTGTTAATGCATTGTATATATTAAAATCCCAGGGCTTATCAATTAATTTATGCTAAATGTAGTGCTCTAGTCGTGATGTGATCATAAAACTATTTCTACTTATTGATGAGCACATTAAAAAGGCTAAAAACTAAGCTTTTGTTTTTATATAATTTCCATTTAATGGTTTTAGATATGTTTGTATTGTACAATTTACTTACTTTAACGTCTTATATTATCTTCCAAGAGCATTATTTGAGTAGTAATAACAAAGTTGAGCTATGCTCACCTAAATTATACTGATTGATCCCAATGAATTAGGTAGCATACATTATACATAAATCCATTGCTGGCCTCATCATCATCCATGGACAGGTATTCAGTATTTAACCTATACACTTCCTTCCTCCTTCCTTGGTTTGAGTACCGAAGTAGTAAGTAGTGTTGGTGTTCAAATTCGGGTTGTCCTTATATTTTACCCAAATTTGGCAGTTCGAATTCGGATAGACCCGACATGAAAAACACGGGATTCGATGGTAAAAATTCAGGTAAAAAATGTAAAAAATGTGTTAAAAAAAATATTTTTAAAGTAATTTATTGAATGTTTGTGTTTTTTTAACTAACTTTTTTTTTACAGGTTATCCTACAATGACATTATGATTTGTTCGGCTGTGCAGCCGTGGGAATCCTCCTGTCATCCACTACGATCTCCGGGCACTATAGATGATGAATGGGGACTTGTCCTCATTCATCACCTGTAGTGACCAGTGTTCTTCGATAGAAAAACTCTATTGCTGTTGCAGCACTGTACTATGGGTTCTTGGATAGAGAAACTCTATCCAAGAACACATACAGCTAGTAAAGGGCTGCAAGAGCAATCTGATTGCTAAGACCCTAAAACAAACCCAAATTCTCGCTCTATTGACTTGAATGGTGTTCGAATTCGGCATTTGATCACCCAGACAATTTCTCACTATTGGATCAAATACCTGTCGACTTGAATAGAGAGATATTGGACCAACACTAGTAGTAAGCATATGCTACAAGGGGGAACATTAAGCATGAAATGTTGCTTCCCTCTCTAAGGTACAGAAACTTAACGGTTCATGAAAACACCTGCTGCAGACTCCAATACCTTAATGCATAGTCACTTGAATGACCAAAAATGCAGCACAATAATCATGCTAAACCTTTCCTGCCCCATACTACCTTCTGTACATTTCCAATAACTTAGTAATAGGGCACTAAAATTATGTGATGAATAGCAGAAATAACAAAAAATTAAATACTAACCTACCATAATATTCCTTTCCTGACGGGCTCTGTGTCAGGATACAAATGGATTAGTCCTCTTGATCCTCCTTACTCCTTAAAAAAATAAAGTCAGCTCATGCTTCTGGTGCTCCTTAACTAGTCCTGCTTTTTAATAAGGGTTAGATTCCAAGCTGACATGGAGCCTGTCAGGAAATAAAAAACTACAGTAGGTAAGTATTTAGTTTTCCTTTTTCCTGACAGCTCCATGGCCGCATGCAAATAGAAAGCAACTGGATTAACACAGGCAGGGATGTTCAAGTATATTTATTCACATGAGGAGACTGTGGACAACACACTTTAACCAGTCAACTGTAGTTAACAATGTTGGTTCAACACAGTAATGAAAATTAAATAAAACACTTGTCCCCATGCTGCCCATGATGCTGAAATGCTATGTGTTGAATGAGCTGTAACCCCTGAAGGAGTCTGTAAGCCTTTAGCCATAAATGCCATGGAGATGGTTTTAACAACCAAGAGGTGATGAGCCTGCTAAATGCCTTCTTCTTCACCTTATTTATGCCTGAGGGAATAATGAAGAGGTACTACGACCTGCGTATGAAGACTTCCATGTAAGTGAATAGGCAACTGCCCACATCAAGCTCATTGACCCACTGATTGGTATCTGAGTTAAACATAGGGGGAACATTTTTCTGGTTCAAATTGAATATTGATGACACTTTTGGAATGAAATTGACCTTGGGTATTATTACTACCCTATCTGAAAAGAAAGTGATGAAGGCCCCTAGAGAAGCAATTTCTGAAACTCTCTTGGCTGAGGTGATAACCACAAGAAGGTATGTCTTTTGTGATAGCAGCCTCAGAGAAATACTTTTGGCCAATTTGAACTTGTCAGATGCCAGAAAATTCAACACAAGTGGTAGATCCCATTTAGGTAATCTTGGCATTCCCAGGGGTTTCATTTTGGCACCTGCCTTGAATTGTACGAGAGCCCAACGGTGGCCTGCATCTGCTGAGATTGCTGAGACTTGACCTTTCAAGGTGTTAAGGCTGTGCCCCATATCCAGGCCTTTCTAGAGAAATTCCAAAACATCTCTCATATCCAGGTGGATATGTAGTATTAGAAACAAATCCTCAAACTTTCTTTGTGATGATGTTGGCAAAAGTTTGTACATGAATTATGCATTCTCTGCATAGCCATCTTTCTAGCTTCACAGAAAACCTTGGAGCAGTCAGTGATAAGCAAGGTGAACTATTCCACCAAGATTTGAAGGTCATGGAAGGATAGTATTAGGGTAGAAAGGATGTACATATGATGGCTGACTATTGTTGGAGCATCCGGCGGGATTGTCCTAGGACTGAGCACACCAGGAAAAGATATAGGCATAAATTTTTACCCTTAACCACTTGCTCGATTAATTTTCAAATGTTTTACTGTAAAAAAAAAATTTCATAGAGTAACAATAATCCCTTGTATGAGCACAAGAAATGTAAATAAACAGTACAGTGAAGATGGCAGCAGCAGCTTCAGGAGACCACAGAGTGGCAAGGTGACATAGTGTGGAGATGGCCGCAGCAGCATCAGGAGACCACAGAGTGGCAAGGTGACATAGTGTGGAGATGGCAGCAACAACATCAGGAGACCACAGAGTGGCAAGGTGACATAGTGTGGCGATAGCAGCAGGAGCATTAGGAGACCACAGAGTGGCAAGGTGACATAGTGTGGAGATAGCAGCAGCTAAGTGGGGCGGTGGTGGGTGAAAGTAGAAGCACTTGGCACCTGATGTGTGGCAGCTTCAGAGTAGTAGCTGAGACAGAAGAAACCGGTCTCTTTTGGTTGAGGTTTGGGTCAGGCGGCATGGATGATCTAATCAGATGTATCAGGCATTGGTGGGTGGAAATCCTGGCTGATCCACGCCTGATTCATCTTGACAAAGGTCAGTCTCTCCACATTTTGGGTGGGGCGAGTTCTTCTTGGGGTAACTATGGCCCCCGCCGCACTAAACACCCGCTCTGATGCCACACTACTGGCCGGGCAGGACAGCTTTTCCAGGGCAACCTCGGCCAGTTGCGGCCACAAATCAAGTTTGGCTGCCCAATAGTCCAGCGGATCTTCAGTGACGGCTGGCAGGGTGGACTCCATGTATTCCACCACCTGCTGGTTCAGGTTCTGCTCTATGTCTAGCTGCTGGACAGTAGGTGAAAGCTGCTCATCAGCAGCCATGGCAGTGGAACATGAGTGCAGAGGGCCCCCCCAGTCAGACCTGCAAAAAGATGGACAATGGGGCAGATAGGCAGCAGCCAACTGACTACATAGGATGTCTCTGTAGTAATTCAGTTTTTCCTCCCTCTCAGCGGGTGTAAAAAAGGCCGCCATTTTGGACCGGTAGCGAGGTTCCAACAAGTTGGAGAGCCAGAAATCATCCCTCTGCTGAATGGTGACAATTCGGCTGTCACCGCCCAAGCAAGTGAGCATGCAGTGGGCCATTTCTGCAAGCGACTCGGAGGGACTCCCTGCTTCCATCTCCACTGCATACTGCTACAGTGTGTCTGGGTCCTCTGCCTCATCTTCCTCTACTCCCTCTTGCTCCTCTAGCTGCTCCTCCTCTCCTGTTACCTGAGTAGAAAAACCCCCCATTACGCTAAACATTGCCTTTGCTCCAATGTCCTCCTCCTCCAGTTCAACGCCCACAGGGCTCATGTGGCCGTGAGATCTAGGCGCCATGTCTCCAGTCCCCTAACCAGCCAGAATTACCAGCATCTGTTTGTTCCAGGACATGAAGCAGTGGAATGACGTTTTTCATCCCGTAGTCCTGGTGACTGCCAAATAACGTGGCCTCCTCAAAGGGCCTGATAAAGCGGCAGGTGTCACGCATGAGCTGCCCCTGGCTGACATCAAAGTTACACATGGGAGTACTCCTATCTGCTTGGATCATCAAGAATTCGTTGATGGCCTTTCTCTGTTCGTATAGTCGGTCCAACATATGGAGGGTGGAATTCCAACTTGTGGAAACATCGCAAATCAGTGTTGGGGGATGCCGTTCTCCCGCTGCAGCTCAGAGAGGGTGTGCTTTGCAGGGTATGACAGGCTGAAGGGCAAAGTTTCCTGGCCATTTTTATGATGTCTTGCAGATGGGTGGAAGATTTCAGGAGCCACTTGACAACCAGATTGAAGACGTGTGCCATGCAGGGTGCATGGATCAGCCTTTCTTGATGCAGCGCAGACACAATGTTCTTCCCGTTGTCGGTCACCATGGTTCCAATTTTGAGTTGTCGCAGAGAGAGCCATGTTTCGATTTCTTGATGAATCACATGGAGCAGTTCCTCCCCTGTGTGACTCCGTTCCCGAAGGCAAACCAGATGCAGAACAGCGTGGCACCGCCGTGCCCTGCACATGTGGTATTCTGGAGGGGCACTGTGAATTGTCCCTGCAGAGGAGGCTGAGGACATGATAGAAGATGACGTTGGCGATGACGTTGTCGCAGGACCAGCAACGTGAGAACGTGGAGACGGAAGCGGTGTCACCTGGCCAAGTTGCTGGTGTGTCTTTGCAAGAATCACTGTCACCCAGTGGGCCGTAAAGGACATGTATTGTCCCTGACCGCAGTTACAGCTCCACAGGTTGGCCCTGCTGTGCGCTTTGGCAGACACTGACAGGCTCAAGGAGTGTCCCACCTTCTGTTCTACATATTTGTGCAGGGCTGGTACTGCCTTTTTCGCAAAGAAATGACGGCTTGGGACTCTCCACCTCAGCTCGGCACAAGCCATCAGTTCTCTGAAAGGTGCAGAATCCACCACTTTGAAAGGGAGGGACTGCAGCACCAGCAACTTGGACAGGAGCACATTCAGCTTCTGCGCCATTGGATGAGTGCACGCATTCTGTTTTCTCTTGGCAATCACTTCAGTGAATGATTATGATGCAATGACTGATGAGGAGTAGGAAGAGGAGGAGCAGGAGCATCTGGACCAACAGAAGATGGAAATGACATACAGCTAGCTTTGGCTGAGGTGGTGGAGCCTTGACTGCCTGAAAGCTGGTGCGTCCCACTAGGTGATGCAGCAGTTGCTGCGGCAGGCTGGATCACCACAGCATCACTTTATAGTGATGCTGCATATGTTGACACAGGGCCGTGGTGCCAACATTGGCACCCTGGCCACGCTTCACCTTTTGCCCACATATTCTACATATGGCCATGTTAACCTCCTCCGGCGGCTTAACAAAAACCTGCCACACCGCCGAGTAGGTGATTTTTCCCCCAACACTCCGGGCTGACTGACTGCTACTGCCACTGCCTCCATGAACCCCTGCACCACTACTTCCCGGGCAGGTGGGCTGCTGCGAAGCAAGTAGTGGTCTGCCACCCTGCTGACTACCAGACATGCTACCACCTTGATGGTTCATCCACTGCCTCACGGGCAAGCTGCCACCCTCTTCTCCTGATGATGATGAACCCCCTTTTTCACCCGGCTCCCAAGTGCGATTGGCTTCATCATCATCGAGTAGTGTATGCACGTCACTGATGTGTATGATGGCACTGATGCATATATATTTTTCTTTATGTACTCAAATATGTCACTAAACGCTTTCACCACATATAACTGCAGAAGTGAACTGAGAATATACTTTCATTTTTGTTTTTGTACTGAAATAGGCCACTAAACTCTTTCATCACAAATAACTGCAACAGTGAACTGCCTATATATTTTTCTGGATTTATAAATTGCTGGAATGACAGAGCTGTATAATGGCTATTTGGATCCCCAAATAATAATGAAATTCCTCCTTATCCTTTCCCAGCACTTATAAATCATTTTTTGAGTTTTTTTCTCACAATGAGGTTTCTCCTAACACTCTCCCTATCGCCTGCACATGTCTCTCCCTGCACTCAGAACACTGTAAAATGTCTTAATCCAAGATGGCTGAGACTAGTTATAGGGCTGTGACATCACAGGGCTGGCTGGCTGGCTGGCTGCTGATTGGCTGCATGCATGGCATTTTGGGTCATCCTGCCTTCCCAGAGTTCCTTGCCCCATGTCCTCACACGTGTAGCCGCTATTTTAGAAAAAATTGCGATTTGTTACCACGAATCGTGAGTTTTCTAGAGCATTTTATCAAAGTATTTTCCCATTCATTACGGATCCATTCTGGGTGATGTACACTGTAAAAAATCTGTATAAGAAGACCTGGTGATATTATATACTGATATTATCAGCAATATATTTTTCAAAAAATCTTATGTGCCAGTGCACTAAGGATTTTTTCACCATACTAGCCTCCTTCTAAATTACTACAGCCTGTTATATTTCCAGTCCAACCTAAGGACTCCCCCACCATTGGGATCCCCTTCTGAACTCCAGGTCATTAAGTTTAGCTCCCACTGCAGGGACCATGTAAGTCTGATCCAGATTATCTATTTATTCTCCTTTTTTTCAATGCACATGGAATTACCAATTTTTAATATATTTGATTAAAGATATAAGGTAGTAATGTACTTCACATGCCTTTTTGATGATTAATTTTTGGAATTACTATATATCTCCCTTTATGGTGTTAATATATTTGTATAAATGTATTGTATTTGTTAACGCTATTTACCTTTAAAATATCTATAACATGCCTCTAATGTTTATATTAATGTTTATATATGTTTGAAAACTTAGATCACATTAACCACTACATTAACCAATATAATATTACGCTGATGCACCGTCACCCCTGAGGAAGCCTATAGGGTGAAACGCGTTTGGTACAACAGCCTACACGAGCAATTACTGACCTACAAGTAAAATATGGTTGCACACCTTAAACAATGTTTAATGACCACTGTTTAATGCCCCACCAAACCAAAACCACAAAGTAAACCACAAGGATAATTGTGTGGCCTATATAATATGAATGCTTTGTGTTGCTATATGAGATTTATCATTCAGTACAATATTTTATTTTGCCAAAAAAACCCTTCTTTTCTCTGACTCTTTATTATTAACTATAATATTAAGGGTTGGCACATTTTTTCAAACCACCACACCTCCATATCCTTTTTACACATTTTCTTTAGCAGTATACCTATTTCCCAAAAATGTATGTGTGTCTTTAAGACTTGTAACTTGTGGCACAGTAATAAAAGAATATTTTTGGGGTACAAGGACTTTGGCATGTACTTACCTGCCACTTTGATAGCTACATCTTGCTAGAAAAGGTTTGGACCACCCTTTGCAATAATTCTTTGTGGCCGGAAATTTTTCTCCGATTTCGTTCCATAATGACATTGTAGCCTCACATAGTTACTGCAGATTTGTCACCTATACTTTCATGATGCAAATCTCCCATTCCACTACATTGACATTGAAGCCCAGGCATGGACAAACTACGACCCAATAGGGATGTTTCTCTGGCCCTTTGGGTGTTCCACAGCACTGGCCAGAGCTGCAGAACACATTCCCGGATCTGAGCCTGCGATGGGAGAGTGGGTGGGTTGCGCCATGATGGCATAACCCCACCCACTCTACCATCGACCCGGCCCCTGTGGCTAATTTTCTTGCAGATTGTGGTCCCTGACTAAAAATGTTTGCCCACCCTTGTTGTAGCCTCACACAGTTACTGCAGATTTGTTACCTACACTTCTATAATGCAAATCTCTCATTCCACCGCATCCCTAAGGTGCAATACTGGATTGAGATCTTGGTGACCATGAAGGCTATTTTATTGCAGTGAACTCACTGTTATGTTCAATAAACCATTTTCAGATGATCTGAGCTGGACGTAGCCATTAGAACATGGGTACACTGAGGACATAAAGGGATGGACATGGTCAGCAACAATACTAACATAGGATATGGCATTCAAACAATGTGTTACTAAAGGGCCCAAAGTGAGCTAATAAAATGTCCCCCACACCACTACACCACCGTTTTTAGCTGACAAGATTGGCACCTGTTACTATACTTATATACTTATATATATACTTATATAGCCCATCTGCTTCAAGGTTTGATGTGATTCAGAGATTCTCTTCTGCATAACTCACTTGTAATAAGTGGTTATTTAGTTACTGTTGTCTATCGTCTTAAACCTCTGGAATTTCAGTGGCAATACTCTTTTTGATGACAATGGCTTTGCAATTACCTTGTCAGTCTGATTTAAAAATGTATCTTCCTGATCATACCTTTCTGGTAAAACTGGTAATTAATTTTTTTGTGACAGTACAAATAAATGTTCATTGTCTTTGCAATCAACCTGCAAGGTCAGCAATGTAAATTCACAAAATGTCAAATCTTAGCTTAAGATTGGCAAAAAATTTACTCCTCTTGCAAAAATATAATTCATAGTGATATAGCAAAAGTGGATTTAGAAAACTGCCTACTGCTTACCTTAATGCTGCTCGGAGCTTAATTCAACATAGACATATGGCTGGAGAGTATACAGAATTCTATGTTTTCAATCACAGAGACTCTCTCTTCTTCATTTTTTCTGTTAATGGGCAATTTACAGCTGCACTTTGTCCAACGTCAATTGTCTCAAAATTGCTTTTTACAGTATTTTACTATTCAAGGATAGTAGCTAAGGAATACCAAACCAATATATCTAAATAAGCTAAAATGGTAAACACAGCAACATCATGGGACAATATAACATTTCTAATGATTTACCCCATTTATGAGCTCATCACAGCATGAAGTATATATATATATGCATAGCAGTGCATTGCCAATCATTCTGAAAGACATTGAACTATACACTGTGCAAACTGACCAGCACTGCAGTGCAGCACAAGGAACAGATGAACATTATTTGGGCTGGCCAAAAGTAAAGAAAGTCCATTTTCTCATTTATTGGGGGCAATGTGTATCAATGCAAAAAAAAAAAAATGGTAACATATTTTTGCATGTCATTTGATCTTTGAAGTTTATACTGATCGTTATGTGGCTATGAATATGTGTGCCTAGCATTTTTATTGTACTCTTGCTTTTTTTTATTAGCCATTTACTGTTTATTACACAGTAAAGTCACATCACCTGAGATGTTGTTTAAACCCCCTAGCGTTCTAATTCTAAAAAAAATTAGCAAAAAATTTCAAAAAGTTAGCAAACACAGAGCAGCATACATGTTGGCATAACAAAATTTAAAAAGTTAGCACAGAGCAGCACACATGTTGGCAAAAAAAAATAGCAAAAAATTTAAAAAAAGTTAGCTAACACAACAGCGGCTTACCTGTTTGTCTCCGCAACAATTTTTTCGATAACTTAATCGGTCAAAAACAACTTCAGGTATGCCAGGGGGTTGTCCCATTCAGCCTCAATTTTCATCCCAGGTGCGCCGGTGAATGGAAATCTTGGTGGTGCTGTCTGGTCCGCATCAAGGTCAATTGGACACCATGTGCGCACAGCACTGACCTCAGGTCCAGAATCGTCGCTCAGTTCACTTTCGCTGTCCCATGACAAATTTCCTGGTGAATCACTATCACTCAATTCCACAAAGGACTCCAAATCGCTATCGATGCGTTTGAATTCCTCCAAAACAGTGATTGCGCCGGCGAGATGCCTTTTGGATGCCATGTGGTCTCTAGCAATAAGTCAGGAACAATCAAGGTCAAAGACAAAGCGATGAAATGATACATTCAGGAAGTGATCAAAAAGTCAGCAAGAGGATAGATCAAGGTGGGCAAAATGTAAATCAGGGCACTGGGCAATGATGCTTGGTGCACTACAATATGTACTTTTACTTTTATTTTATTTTTTTTATTCTGTGTGAAAACCTTACGTATAGGGAAAAAAGTGGATATTATTTTTTAATTCAATGTCCGTGGTGATAAAGACAGAAAAGGGTTTTAGCAAACCCCCCTTCAAAAAAAAGAAGGTAACATAAAAGAACTGTCTACCCTTTAATGTAAAACATTTAGTTTAGGTCTGATCTAAGCAGAAACACTTGCAAAACATGTTACTGTAACTAACTAAAGAACACAAAATCATAACATGACAACTTTTTTCATTGATGATAACTTATTATGCTACTGCCATGACATTATTGGGATCTTTAACACTTTTTCACAAGAGTTATGTTCCTTTTAAAGAGTTTCTCTTTATTGATTCCTTGCAAAGTCCTACTGCATAATGGCAATTCCAAACTCGGTGTACATTGCATCTCGTTGGTGGGAGTTGAGGAAGTAGTTTTATACATATGTATAGATTTATGTAATGGCAGCAGGAATGAACACCGAATAAAAATGTCTGCTACTAACTACTGTATGTGAGCATCTGGAGTAGGACCAACTAACAGAACACACCTAGCGTCACTGATGAAAGTGTATCCTCTCCAGCCTTGGAGAGATTTTATAAATTAGTCCCAATGTGTCTGGCATCTATCAGCCATGAAAAAGCAGTGTCTAAATCTGCCTACGGATGATTTACACATTACTCATAACTCAAAAAGTTAACATCACTGGAAAAAAATGAAAGCAGGTCCAAAACCAGCGTAAAGAACTGATTTAGAAAAATGTGTTGTGTTCTCCGATGAGAACCGATGTTTATTGATGATGGGAGTTTTAATAGATGGCTATGGGGGAGAGCTGGAACAGGGTCATTCCTGCGGTTGATGGCTTCCATGCGTATAGCAAATTGCTGCTGTGTTTCTGGGAGCGGCAAACCACACAACAGGTAATGCATTTGTTGCGGTGTGTGTTTACCTTCAGAGGAGTAAAGCAGCAGTATGATATAAAGCAAGTTTTCACTTTCTGGAATTGCACCACATTAAACCATGGCTACATGTAGCTGAATGGACAAAATAGTTCAAGAAAAAGGAAGTGGTTGGGATCGCAGTTGAACCTGTGGCAGAGCGCTGTGGTAACCTCGGGTCTGTAAATACACTGTATGCAGTAATAAACTATATATTTTTTACAGTGTTACTTATTATATTTATTCTTACAGAAGACAACACTCACAGTAACAATTTCATTAGCCTGTGTAAAAGGGGACTATAAGAGAGTAATATTTTCAACAACCTGTCTACAAATTACAGTATACCCATTTTTTTTCATTATACTCTATTTATTTAGTTTGTAATATATTTTTAATCATGTCATGGTCTCGGAGTAATTAATTAATTAACCCATTCATTCCTAAAGGTAAAAGGTAGATATTAGAAAGAGAAAGAGGGGAGCATTAGAAATTGTACCTTTGTTCTATTTTTTTTTCTTTGTCATAATATCTTCTAGTACTTTCATGAAGAAGACAACTAGTCTTTCTCGGTATACCTGAGCTGTTAACTGTTGTCACGGTATACCTGAACTGTTGTTTGGGAAGGGTTAAACCCTGCTAGGTGGGGGTTAAATAGTTTCTGTGCCTGGTGTATGCAGTGAGCAGCAGAGGACAAGATTCTTATGAGGACAAAAATTTCACTAGCATAGACTGTGGCCATTAAATCTGGATGAAAGACATTCAACATTTGTATATATATGATGTAAATACTTTTCTGTTTAAGGGCGATCCTGCTCAGAAAAGCCACAGCTGCTATAACAGTAACAAGAATGTTTTTTTTAATAGTTTCAACTTGGTTATTTAGCTATAATCACAAAATTAACAAATATTACTAATGGGCAGATAACATAGACTTACAACAGTGCAGTGAAACATAAGAATAAAATTAACACTTAAAAAAAAAAAATGTTATTAAAATTTTTAATAATCCCACTGCCTCTTTCTAAAGTAAAGGTAGTTCACGGGTTACATAGGAGATAGGGACTGTAGGCTTGTTCTTAAGTTGAATTTGTATGTAAGTCGGAACAGGTACATTATTTTAATAGAAGCAATTAGGACAGATGTTTGTTTCAACATATTATAAGGCAGTGTGGTGTCAGTTACTGTATAAAACTCTCACTGTTAATTAAACACAGCAAAGAAAAAAAAA
>NC_092861.1:28099550-28117515 GCF_032062135.1 Pyxicephalus adspersus | reverse complement strand
AAAAAGTGTGTTGACTTTTAGAGTCTGCATTCCACGTCATACTAAGTTAGTGTCCTAGAAAGTATTTTCAGATGGGTCAGCAATGGAAGCCTCTGTATTTTTGAAAGTACACTTTTTTTTAATCAGTTTATTTCATTAATGCTTGCTTTGCTTTGGGCACACAAGGGTAAATATAACATTACAACTTGAGTCATATTTCAATATTTTTTTCATATTTATATTTTGAATTTGTATAAACAAACAAGGATAAATTCTGTAGGGTAGTAATTTAGTAATAAATAACAAATAGAAATTTGCATAAAAATAAACATACTATAACCTTACAGCATCCCATGAGTACTATACCTTACATTGTAATGAAAGGTCCTCAAAATCAAAACCCAAAACACTTTTTCCACCTGAGGCCTGCCACCTGCTCGCTCTTACTGTTCACAGCATCACACAAAGCAGACAAAGAAGAGCATCGATTAACTGTCTTTACCATTCTAAATTGTCTCAATAAAAACCTGATCTTATTCGCCATGTCTAGTCCCAACATTTCCTCCTCCAGCACTATTAAGAAGAGCTTGAGCCAACGCTAGACAGCAACCCATTTCTTCCAATCCAGCCACAATCCTGCCTGCCATTTACCCCCAAAGTATATGCCAAAACCTGTAGAAGCTGTCGCATCAGTATGTAGCTTGAAATCAAAGCTGCTCACCAGCCTCTCCAACTACAACAATCCATCCAATAAAGTACATCAAAGTAAGTAAGAACAACTTCCAAATCCTCAGGTTCTCCGGCAAATCTCTTTTCAACCTTTCGTAGTGGAAATGGACATTTATTCCTGATGCACCCCAAGCACATAGAAAGATTCTGCCCAAAGGGAGCATCCTACATGCAAAGTTTATTAGCCCTTTAAAGACTATAGGTATCACAACAGAATTGTTTGGTGACCAAAGCTTTTCTAACCCGCACTTCATTGCCACCACGTCTGTAAAGATCCCCAAATGGCAAGGGTCATTATTGGACCCACTGTCCTTTAATTCACTAGTGGAACCACAAAATGTCATCCAGGTATTTAAAAAATGAAACCAATGATTGCTAAATTCTTTACTGCCCATTTCAGGAATGAGAAAAAGGGCTCAAAATACATGCAAAAGATGGGACACTCCATTGATACATTCACCTTAATTAAGTATGTGACATTTTTAACCCAGAAGATGAAAACTTTTTGGATGAAGATAGATTATGACACTGAACAGAAGCTCATATCAATGGCAATATTCAATTAACCACTCAAATTTAAGACACAAATCTTGAATAAGCTAAAATTTAATCTGAGGTATATAAAATACTATTTAGATAAATTCTCCAACTTCCCTCTAGTGTGGAGAACTACAATTACTGAGCCCAGCTTTCTTGTACATCCTAGACAATTATTGTATTATATAAGTATATTGTCCTATATAAATGCTTCTGCCAGTATTGAATTATTGTGAGATGTTGATTTTTGGAATATTTATCTGCATAAATATGGAAGTTATATCCCTATGAATGCATATAGATATTCAATAAAAAAAGGTTCATGCACAAATGATAGCTAGTCACTCAAACAGTTTAATTGTTGATTTTTGGAATATTTATCTGCATAAATATGGAAGTTATATCCCTATGAATGCATATAGATATTCAATAAAAAAAGGTTCATGCACAAATGATAGCTAGTCACTCAAACAGTTTAATCAGGAAAACAAGATGAAACATAAAGTACACAGCAATATTGTTTGCTATCTAAACATAGGAACTTCAGTCAATGATACATATAGCACATGAACATAAGGTTATTAGTAGTAACCCCTGTAATAATCTAATAACTGCTTAGTATACAAATCAGTTATTACAAAATGGCAAAGTAATGCAGTAATGCAGACACCCATAAGACCACAATCAGGAATATCTTATAGCTACCTGCTAAAAGGTTAATGGGTACCTCAGGAGCCTACTTCCTTCAGAAGAGGACTCTATACCAGCCTACCTAGGGACACCCTCAGGAGACAAGGAGAGCCAGCAAGAGAACCAGCAAGCACAAGCCAGCAAGCAAGAAAACTAAATTCTCTCATTTCCCCTCTTTACATAGTTAATTCTCTTTAGGTATCCTTGAGGCTCTGGTTACTGGATGTGATCTGTAAGATGACTATTGGTTACTGCAACTTCAGGAATGTACTAAGCCTCCTAGCTAAGTTGATATGGGAAGCTGCAGGTGCAAGCCAGGCGTGGTCATCTAATTTTAGTTGTCACCAAAAGGTCTGGATGGGCCATCAACCCAACCCATCTGTTCAATTATGCCTTCATCTTCCGCTGAGCCCTGAAGGCCCTACTGGTGATCTGTTTGTTAAAGAAAATAGGTCTTGTTTCCTGGTATCTGTTTTATCATCTTTTTGTTAATTCTGTGAAGTCCTGGACTTGTAGGCCCCCTAGGAGTGCCAGAGGCCTGTACAAAGGTAAAACAGGTTTCATGTTTACCAACAACATTCCTGCACTGTAGTCCTGTATTGTTTCATGTTACTTATATACAGTCTAACTATTAGGGTATCTCCTAAAGTGTACTATATACATATATCGCAACACACATACCTTTACATACATATATGTATATATATATATATATATATATATATATATATATATATATATATATATATATATATACATATACATATACATATCTATTTACATATTCATAAATAATCTTTGGATGCAACAGAGCCATTTCCATAATAGGTGGAGCATATTAGGTATTTTAGAGGAGCACTAACTAAACTCAAAAAGCAAAACTAAACTAAAATGTAAATTGTTTTTGTCAAAAAAAAAAAAAATCCATGGCTTCAGGTGGCTTTCTGTTTAAACATTGTTTTTTTGCTGTGCATACTTGCTGATTGGCATAAGCTCACCACCCACCAAAGAGTTTAGTTCTGCTTTAAGATAGGCAGGTATCCAGTTGGGGTATGTTGATCTCAGGGCAATATTTAATGCCTGGTAAATCCATATCATACCTGCAGGTATTTTTCCAGCTAAGTGATTTACGTTCCTCTCGCTGTTGGAGCAGATGATTTATTCAAATATGACAGTTAAACTCTTACTTTGGGGCTTACCTAGAAATAATAAAGTTGCTTAATTGATGATATTTTAAGAAGTCTGTATGTAGAATACCTTAGTCTTAACTTAGCATACCTTAAATGCTATGTGAGACCACTGATCCATATCATCCTGGATAGTGTATATGCCTTGTAAGAAGTGACTCCAAGCTGCTCAAGGACACCATTTTGCAAAGTGGTCCAGGGAACCAATCATTCAGCCAATCATTTTATTAAGTTCTTTTCGAGCAATAATGGTATCCCTCAACAGGTAATTTTGTAAACTGTGTGAGGAGGCGCAGGCTAGATGCAGAAGACCACAAAGAGACCATGGACTGGCCATGTACTTCAGTGCTGTAACAGTATAAAAAGAGGTTTGGGTAATCAAGTCAAAAGACTGGCCAAGTTATACAATCAGATCTTGTACTGGTTAGCCCCCATGTAACTTTTGGTAAAGTGAAACGATGACATAATTTTAGCAAAGAGATAGGGGGATCTTTCTATGCATGTAGTTGTGAAGCGCATGCTTATGTCCAGCCAGCAACCTAAGGTAAACTTTGATGATGCCTTGTGTGCACAAATGCCACATCCAGTTGTTCTCTGTTTTTAGCTGTTCAGAATGCGAGCTGGATGTCACTCTTTGTTTTTGACTGTGTTCATAATTCTGTCAGATACACATATTGCATTCTACTGTTATTGTTCTATCTAAACTCTTCAGTTCACCAGAGAGGCCTGGAACAGGAGAACGCAGAGAGGACTAATGGAAGGCCTACATGACTGGGAGGGGTAGGAAGCAGGCAGTGGAAGTGTTAAGTGCTGGTAGGTTCGGAGGGGGGGTGGGCTAGAGGTGTGAAAAGGTGGGGGAACGCAACAGGAGGATCATTGGGCAGCAAGACTGGGAGAGTGGAGAAAGTTTGTCTTCCGGAATGTCTTCCCAGCTCAGATGAGTCCTATTCATATCATGTCATATCAATTTGCAATATAAGGATTGGTAGTTTCTCTTGATAATCACTATAATTGTTTACATAGATTATACCACATTAAATATACATAATAACTTTTTTTGTTTCCTATATAGGTAATAGCGGACATTGATCTGCAAAACACGTAATGTTTTTTTCTTGATGCGCATCTGCGGTGCTGCAAGTATACCAATGTTGCCAATTGTTGTAGGGCTTATACTAGGAATTATATATTTATTATTAAAAAAATTTTTTTTTATGCATGAAATAAATAGTAATTGAACTTTTTAAATCAGTTTTCTTATTCTGTGTGTTTCATGTTAAAGAAAACTTCTTTTAGGTGTTATTTATTGTGTAATTAAATGTAATCTATAACAGAAATACCATGTAATATGGTTGTGTCTTCTACTGCAGAAACCAAAGGCTCTCAGAAGATATTGAATAGAAGGCGATAATGGTCAGTCCAGACAATATTATTTTTCTGTTTAGGCAGACAGTTTTCCTTTTGCCCTGAAGGTGCGGTTGAAGTACCAGGCTGAATGACAATGAACTTCTTGGCCATGTGAAGGAGCTAAGTATGATCAGGTGTGTATGATCAGGTGTAACTGTCTCAGCTGAAAGGCATCCTGGAAATTAGGCTGGGGATTTAAACTCCCAGCCTGCTTTTTCCTGTGGCTCTGTCTTAGCTGGTAAGCTGGGAGGAGGTCCAAGGTGAACTATGAGTAAAGACACAGATTTTGTTGGAAAAGCTGTATGGTTAGGGCTGCATCATGCAGCCCTGGAAATCCTCTGAGGTCCCCGGGCACTTGAGGTTGATTAACCTCTAGTGCCCCAGGGATTTCACACTCTGCTCAATGAATGCAGCCACAGCTGCAATCATTGAGAAGATGCCCAGCACAGGAGAACCCCCTGACATTGTAATATAAGTATCTCTTACAAATGATACATTTGTTACAGATACAAATGTATTATTTGTAAGAGATACTTATATTACAATGTCAGGAGGTTCTCCTTTGCCAGGCATCTTCTCAATGATAGCAGCTGTGGAGAAGAGTGTGCGATGATCGGGGGCACTATTATTATTATTATTATTATTAAACAGGATTTATATAGCGCCAACATATTATGCAGCGCTGTACATTAAATAGGGATTGCAAATGACAGACAAATACAGACAGTGATACAGGAGGAGAGGACCCTGCCCCGAAGAGCTTACAATCTAGTAGGTGGGGGAATTTCACACACAAAAGGATGGGAGATATGTAGTGTGGGAAGTAGTGATGGTTTCAAATGACAGAAGAAGCCGGGTAGGCAAGTTTGAAAAAATGGGTTTTGAGTGCTCTTTTAAATGAGCAAAAAGTAGGAGCAAGCCGAATAGGACAGGGAAGACCATTCCAGAGAGTTGGAGCAGCTCTAGAGAAGTCTTGTATCCGTGCGTGTGATGAGGTTATGAGTGAGAAAGTCATTAGTAGGTCATTGGAGGAGCGGAGAGAGCGGCAGGGGGAGTATTTTTTAACCATGTCAGAGATGTAAGTGGGACAATAACTGTGTAGGGATTTGAAGGCAAAGCACAGGAGCTTAAATTTGATTCTAAGGTGAAAAGGAAGCCAATGGAGAGAACTACAAAGAGATGTAGCGGAAGAGGAGCGGAGGGAAGGATGGATGAGTCTGGCTGCAGCATTCATAATAGATTGTAGAGGAGAGAGTCGTGTTAGTGGAATACCAGAGAGAAGGATGTTACAGTAGTCCAGACGAGAAATGATAAGAGCATGTACAAGGAGTTTGGTGGTCTCAGGGGACAGGTAGGGGTGGATTTTGGAGATGTTGCGTAGGTGAAAGTGACAGGACCTGGAAATGTGTAAATGAGAGGGCCGAGTCAAAGGTGACACCAAGACAACGTGCCTGAGGGGAGGGCCGAATAACAGTGTTGTTAACAATTAGATATATGTCAGGGGGAGATTTGGAATTTGACTAGAGGATAATTAACCTCTAGTGCTCCGGGGATCGCAAACAGAAGGATTCCCAGGGCTGAGTGCAGCTCTGGGAATCTTCCTGTTTTAATTTCCTCTTCCAATGGTTTTGTGAAATCGGTTCGCCAAAACTTTTTACAAGACTTTTAACAAGTCTTTGTTTACAATTCGGAGTTGATTTCCTAAAGCTTTTTCTGTGTAACAGCTTTTCCCTGTATGATCTATTAAATGTAGATATTCTTGGAAGATGTATATAAAAAAAATTTGGTTTAAATATTTGTTTTGCATGAGACTTTCTGTGGGAGAGGAAGTGGTACATGGGGCCATACTGTCACATAAAGGTTATCTAATTAAGTCTACTATAGTGGGTTGAGGTGCATTACATTGAATATATGCATACCCCAAGTAATAACATGCAGAATAACACACTGTTTAAGTGCATTTGGGATGGGGGTGAATTACCAATGAATGGCAACACACCACAACACAAATATATGTTGGTTAGCAGTGTTGATAGTGGGATGTGGAATCTGTGTATGTTGTGTATTATATTGTGTGTTATATATGCACCTTTTCATAACTGATATATTATATAACTATATAAATATGTATTATATATGGTATAATTGAAAAATTATCCCACCAGTTGTATCCAGCTATCTTGTATATGCCAGGGTTGATATTAAAAAAATCTAGTAGATATGCTAAACAATTGGGAAATAGTCTCCCTTACTTCCAGATACCCACTTTAAAGCCTTTCCTTTTTAATGTAAATGATAGATTTGACCTGATTTTGTTTGCAGCATAGGTTGGTCTAGAGGAGTCTTATAACAAAATCCATTTTACACTTTTTCTCTAAAACTCAGAAATATTAATGACCACTTAGAATGAAAAGTTAATCAAGGCTATGATGAAAAGGAATATTAGAAAGTATCTAATCCTTGGAGGTAAAGCCCAACCTAGGTTTATGATAGCTGCCCTACCAGTTTACAGGAGCAAGGCTTATAATAATAGAGTAATACAAGAGTAAGGGGGGAATTATTGAATTTTAATTACTTCTATTACCTTGGTACCTGTACTTAATAATTTTTTTAAAAAGTGTTTAATCTGTTTACTTGTGTTGAATAGGTAAAGTTCAGTATAATGTACTCAGGGCCTGAGTTGAGAAAATACGTTTATTAGGGATGAGTGAGAATGCCTCTGACAGTCTCGCAAAGTTTTCCTCGAACTTCCAATGGGTCTGCAAAACTTCCACGAACCAATTTTGCAAATCCACAGTCCAGGTTCCCACGGTCCCTGGGGTGTAATTACAGCCCAGGGACCGTGGGAACCTGGACGGTCAAAGCAGAACTCATATGACCTCTCAATGGATATTCTACATTGAGAGGTCATATGAGTTCAGTAGTAGGCCTGCGGTCACAGCTGATTCGTGGGAACCTGGACCGTGAGAAGTTGCGGTCACAGCTGATTGGAGGCACGTGCCTCCAATCAGCTGTGACAGCAGACGTGCTACTGAACTCATATGACCTCTCCATGGAGAATCTTTATTGAGAGGTCATATGAGTTCAGTATACCTGTGAACACGACCTCACGGTGAATCACAAGGCTGTTCTCACATGCTCAGTAAGCGAGAAAAGCCTCATGCGCCACGAGATCGAACTTAAAAATCTCATGTGCTCATCCCTAACGTTCATCATCACCAGCTATCTTGCTTGGCCTGGCTCGTCTGGGGCTATTGCGCTTGTAATACTGCTCCCTTCTCCTCTGTGCTGTTCCTTGAACACCTGGGGAGGAGCCTGGGAGGGAATTAAATGCTTACAAATTTATTAAAAAATACTGCATGTTCAATTTAGCTCTAAACTTTCCATTTTGTGCATACAGTTGCGTTTTGTTTGGGGTGGAGTTCCAGCACAGTTCCTGGAAGCAAAATTTTGCTGCTTATTACATGGTTGCTTTTCGCTCTCTGGAGGAAGGCCCCAAATGCCATTCCAAATGCACTGACATGTGGTGTTGTACTCTGCAAGTCTAAAAGAGCATTAGAACATCTACTGAATGCCTACAAAAAAAATAAAACAACTTCCAGACTCTACAAAACAAAAAAACAACTTCAATACTCTGGAACCAAAGAAGTTACCCTAAGCCCTCAAGGGAAGAACCCCAGATAGTTTTTGGTGGAAGTTTGACAGAAGCTGTAAAGAACATTGGGCCTGATTTATTAATGCTCTCCAAGGCTCAAGATGATA
This sequence comes from Pyxicephalus adspersus, assembly GCF_032062135.1. Lineage (NCBI taxonomy): Eukaryota > Metazoa > Chordata > Amphibia > Anura > Pyxicephalidae > Pyxicephalus > Pyxicephalus adspersus. The sequence goes on along the minus strand of NC_092861.1, from coordinate 28,109,224 downwards.
TACTTTCATCAGTGAAACTGGGTGATCAAGCAAATCTGGAATTGATTTCCTAAAACCAGTTTGCTATTTGTTAGAAAATGTTTTTAATCCTAGACCAGATCCGTTCGAGGTTTACTGAATCAAGCAGCTTCACTGATGAAAGTCTATCTTCTCCAGCCTTGGAGAGCTTTGCTAAATCAGGCCCAATGGCTCCAAGAAACCTCACATGACTCACCGCCGATTCCACATGTCTGGGCCTAGGGGCAAAAAAATAAAAATACAGCCCTGTACCTTTCTCTTAAAGCATCTGCTCATTATTGGCCATAGGATCTTTTTCAGGATCAGGTATCCCTTGACACATTACTGGACAGTATATATGTAGTGTATAGTATATTTTTATTTACTATTTATATATTAATTTATAGTGGCCAGATCCCAATGTCTTTTTTTTACACTACTGTAATGCGCCTGGGCACACAACCAAGTCCAAGGTACACTTTCAACAAACTTAATTTCATAATCCAGGTACAGGTCACAGAGTAAGAGATACCTCTAGTGCGGGGCATATTCTCAATGATTTCAGCCGTGGCTGCAATCATTGAGAAGAGTGTGCAATCCCCCGGGCACTACAGGTTAATTAACCTGTAGTGCCCCAGGGATTGTAGTGGAACTGCAGAGATCATCTGCGGTTCAGTGCCCACATGATCGTGGGAACCTTACGGTCATAGCTGTGACTGGAGGCGATCCCCGGGCACTAGAGTTTGAATGGGGACAAGTTTGCCCATTCATCACATCTAGTGCCCTGTATTCTTGGATAAAGAAACTCTATCCAAGAACACAAACTACTAGTACAGTGCAGCAACAGCAATCAGGATCACTGTTACAGTCATGTAGTATGTGTTCTTGGATAGAGTTTCTCTATCCATGAACACAGGACTCCATGTGTTCTTGGATAGAGAAACTGTCCTTAAGAACACAAACAACTAGTAAAGGGCTGCAAGAGCAATCTCATAGTCCCTAATAATAACCCGAATTCTCCCATCATTGACTTCAGTGGTGTTCGAATTTGGAATTAGAACAACCCCAACAATATCCCACTATTCGATCGAATAGCTGTCAAATACAATAGTGAGATATTCAACCAACACTAGTTATGACACTCAAAGAGTTACAAACAAAAAAATGTTGAAATGTTTATTTTTGTTCGAAAGTTTAAAAATCCCCTTGCTATTGAAATATTAGCTAGGGGCAGAAGGGGAAGATCCCTGATTAGGGATACCAAGGGTATAATAAGAATACACTTTATTAAAAAAAACTTGTAAGATCTTTAACTCCAGCAATTCTGGGTAGTTGATCACATGTAACAGTGATCATGTGCAGTGCTATGTGCTTTTTGTGTGCTATATCTATTCAAACCTACTGTCTCATTTCCACTTCTTTAAAGATTAAAGTGTAACTAAAGTTCCACTTTAAAAATTTTAATTGAAGAAAAGAGAAAGGAAATGTCGATTCTGTAATCAAATGCACTTACCTGCCAGATTACTGTCTACATCTGTCAAAATCACCATGCATGCCCATGCGCAATTGATCACAGGAAGCAAGGATGCCTACCACTTGCCTGTGCACCATGACGGAGTTACCCCATTCCAATCCGGTCAATCATGGTGGCTGAAGATTGATACAAAGATCAGAAGATGGCAAAGCCTGCAGCAAAACAGGGAAAGGTGAGTGTTAAAAGGGTTTAGTTCCACTTTAAGTGTCAGGTGTTGAGACTTTACTGTGTAAGAAACAGTGAATGTCTAATAAAACAGTGCAAAGGACATAAAAATGTTAAGTACACAACCTCATACACATATAAAAAAGTCTGCAAAACAACAACCTCATTACCATAAAACCAGCAGACAAAGGTGGTAACATTGTCCTCATGGACAACTCCAAATATGAACAAATGTATTGAGACATTTTCCAAAATACTGACTGGTATAAAACAATTCCACATACAGACATCAAAAAATACTATGGAGAATATTAACTACTCATTCAAGACGCCTATTCAACAGGCACCATAGATTTGAAAACTAAAGAATTTATAAGGATTAAACACACAGTTTTACCCACGTTTTACAGTCTCCCTACACAAAAACCTTGTTAATCCACCAGGCTGCCCAATTGTGGCAGGCATTAACTCTATTTCCTCTAAGGCCAGTGATCTTGTAGATACATACCTTAGACTGTTTGTTACTCAGCTACCTTCATATCTTAGAGATACCATTTAATTACTGCAAATCCTACATAACACGACAGTTCCCCCTAACACACTCTTAGTTACAGTCGATGTGGAGGCTCTCTACAGCAGTATCCCTCATAGCATCAACTATTCACTTTTTGGATACACATGTGAACATCTCTAACGATTCTCAAATCACAACATCACTATACAGAAAAGATACAGCTGCAACACAATCCTGCATGCTCATAGTGCTCACCAGAAGTCCTTAATTAATAGCATACCCTACAGCCAGATGTGAAGGACTGCAAGAAACTGCACATCTGAGGCATATTTCAAACAGGAAGCAAAATCACTCACAGAGAGATTTATAGATAGAGGGTACAGTAAAAAAACACCTAAAAATAACATACCAGAAAGTACAACATATCAATAGAACCAACCTTATTATGAAAACATCTAAAACACAAGATAACATCAGATTACACATCATTACCTGTTACAATCAGCATAATCAATCCATCCACCAAATGATCAAAAAGCACTGGAACATCTTAACAACCGATCCTAACATTAGAGCCATCAATGGTGACAAACCATCCATCACTTACAGGAAAGCTACATCCCTACGTGATTCCTTAGTATCCAGCCACTATACCTTCAAACCCCCAACAAGTGACCGACCTAAGCTGAACAGAACATTCAAATGCGGTCACTGTAGTCAGTGTGACCGGATCCATGAAAACCAGGCACTACTATTACCCATCGGTTCCATATATAAAATTAGTCATCATATCAATTGTTCATCATCTGGAATCATATATCTCATCCTAGAAAACAACAGAGGTCAAAAGGGTAATCCAACATAACAACGCACCCAAGCACACTGTAACACAGAGGCTCTAACAAATAAGGGTGCTAATGACAGGGTCATATTAAATGGGCAGAGTGCTCAATCACATTACGCCACCTGGCGTCACTGGATTGGAAGGAACATACTGAATAATGAATGCTTTGCAGCCGATTTGGGTGCAAGGAATTCACGCTATACATGACCTGCCCCTCGCCAAGGCAGCCGGCTGCTTCTCCCCCAGGGGGTACAAGAGGAGCGCATAAGAGAGCACATGCTGTTCGGCCGGGACGGATCCCCCTGCCAGAGAGAGGAGACACGCTCTGAGCAGATTGGCGGCAGACCCAGCCACAGTGCCTGCTGCAGCGGTCTCCTTCATGCTGCCCTCAATCCCTGAAGTCGCCACGGGCGAGGACGAAATGGGACCGCTGGCCAGGTAAATTCCTTACAACTAGTGTTGTTGTTCGAATATGGGTTGTCCTAATGTTCGACCCGAACATGACCGTTCAAATTCGGGTGGACCCGACCCGAATTTTGCTGCATTCGAAAACCCGAATTCGGCCCTCCCACAATGCACTCAAACAACTGGGGACCTCCCCCATGATGCACAGTGCCCTCCAATTAGAGCAGGGATGCCCCCTCCATCTTTGTTGTGGCAGACAGCCGATTGGCTGTCTGTCACTGCATGCCACACACGCAGCCATTGGCCTATATAAGGCCAAGGCGTGCCTGCATTTCCCACTCCTGACAGAGATTTGCGGTTAGCATCACAACCTTTCTGTGCTGCTTGGCTTGCTTTCTTTGTCAAAGTGAAAAAAGTGCTTTACTTTGGTAGACCGAGTCACATTCACACTATTAGTCAGATAGATTGTTGGATTGTACTGTATTTGCGCAGTCCTGAAATCTACTGTACTCAGATAGCTATGATGATGATGTCCTTGATCCGACATGGGGCGAACAAGGAGATCATCATAGGCAGGAAGAAGAAGAGGAGGAGGAGGAGGAAGAAGAAGAAGAGGAGGAGGAGGTTGCAGAGAGTGCCCTCAAAGGGGAAGAGGGAAGAAGAGGGTAAAAGCTGCCCACACTCTGCATACTTTAATTACCAGTGAGGCAAGTCATAGACGTAAATTGTCGGGAGCTGTCCCCACATGCCTCAACAACCACGGACCGCCACCACGAGCACCAGCTCCAGAGCACCTTTCGTCCCAGTTAAATGTTCGCCAGTGTGAGCATTTTTTAATGTCCATAGTGATGACAACACTATGGTCATCTGTAAACTGTGTGCTCAATACTTGAAACGAGGCAAAAACCCATACAAACTTGGAACAAGTTGCATGAGCACCCATTTAAAAAGCCACCACCCAGTAACCTGGCGTGAACACCTGGTGAAAGCACAGAGCTCTGTGCGACCACCTCCGCCCAAGAAGCAAGCTCCAACCGCTCGATCCTCCTCCGCTGCCTTTCCTCCTTCTGCCACTACAGTTTCCTGTGCTGCTGCCAGCAATTTGAGTGTGGCATGTAGCCGATCATTACCTTTTTCAGGCTCCACCAGCGGTGAGCTGGAGCTCCAACGCAGATCGACTGCTGTTTGTGGCGTTGCTAGCAGTCAGGACCAGCCATCATTGCCATCCCCCACAACTTCTACCCCATTGTCCAATGTTTCTGTGGTTAGCATTAGCAGCATCCAACCTTCCATCTCCCAGATGCTGGAGCGCAAGAGGAAATATGGCCCAAATGACCCCAAAACAAAGCTGATCAATGCGGCAACTGCACAGCTGATTGCGTTAGAGCTCCTCCCTTACTGGCTGGTGGACTCCAATGCGTTCCGTTACGCATTCCTCTGCGCAAACCCACAGTACACTAGGCCTAAGCGACAGTACTTTGCACAAAAATGTGTTCCTGCTTTACATGAACATGTGCAGAGCAATGTGTCCATGGCCCTGCAGTACTCAGTTTTTGGCAAGGTGCACCTGACAACCGACAGTTGGTCGAGCAAGCATGGAGTGGGAAGATATATTTCCTTTAAATCTCACTGGTTAACTTTGGTGGCAGCAGGGGAAGATGCAGCTGCAGCAAGGCCTGCATACCTACCTCTGCCCAGAGCACATCGCCATGTAATTTCCTCCTCAACCTCCACTTCCACCTCCTCCTTTGAATCTTGTGCTTCAGCCTCTTCCTCCAGGGACACTTTGCCGTGGAGACCCAGATTAGGCAGCATCTGTTTAGTGCCAGCACCAACCTGCAGTTTGCTATTTTAGTGCACAATTTCAACGTTGCCACGCAGTCCTGAAGTTGCGAAGCCTGGGCAGCCATTCTAAGTGCCTTGCGGAAGCAGAAGGAGAAATGGCTAACTCCCAACAGACTTCAGCCAGGCAAGGTCGTGTGTGACAATGGGGCCAATCTGCTGGCAGCCCTGCTTTGTGGGAAACTCACACACAGGTTTCTTGAAGGAAAAGAACATAACTTGAATCCCAAGGTAAGTAACAAAGAAAAATCCATGGTATAATGTCCATTTGTAGAAAGAGGGGTCCAGAAAATAAAGTAATCCCAGGATGTATTCTCCAACATAAAGTCCATCAACTGATGTAAAAGAGAAAGTAAATCCAAAAGGAAAGCAGAGGCAGATGGGGCTCCTGCCCAGGAGTCCTTTTGTAGGCCACCCACCTCGGGGGGAAGGGCTCGCCATGCCCGTGGCCGCCTATCAAAAGACTGGCGATGCCACTTAAGAGAAAGTCCATAACTTAGATAGATGGGGCTCCTGCCCAGGGAAAAAAAAGTATGTGGCCGCCTATTCCAAGACTGGCAATGCCACGCAAAAAAAGGGTCCATAATTGAAATAATATAGATTGGGCTCCTGCCCAAGGATAACAAAGGGAGGGGATGTGGCTGCCTATCACAGGACGGGCAACGCCACAGCAGTATTGCACACAACAAGAGAGGAAGGCACGAATATTTGACATATGCTTCTATGACAAGTGGCAAGCAGTTAATACACGTAGCAATCAGCAGTTATTACTCATAGAAGGTTACCATACAAAGAGTGTACATTCTGGCAGTTAGTACTCATAGCAGTATACACTTCAGCAGTTATTACTCATAGTAGGTTACATCATCAGAAATGTTATACACTTTGGCAGTTAATACTCATAGTACATTTTTGCAGTTAGTACTCATAGCGGGTTACATCTTCAAGATGTTATACATTAGCAGTTAGTGCTCGTAGCAGTTTACATTGCCATGCAACATTAACAGTTATACAAGGTGGCAGCAGTAGAACAAAAAAGATTATACAAAACCAAAACTGCATCCAGATGTTTATACACTATGGCAGTTAGTACTCATAGCGGACTTACATACATTTTGGAAGGTAGTGTACATAGCAAATTTCATTTTCCAAAGTATTATGCCTTCTAGCAGTTAATGCTCGCAACAAGATTACATCAGCTAGCGAAAGGTGATACACTCTTTCGCAGTTATTACTCGCAGAAATTGCCTTATCAGATAACAAGATATTGTATACTGCACCAGAATGATTATAAACTTTTAGCAGCTAGCACTGCAAAAAAAATTGTACATTCCAAAGGTTAACACTCAAGATGTTATATAATTTTAGCAGTTATTGCTCGTAGACACTGCATTACCAGATAACAAGATATTATACACTGCGTCATATGCTTTTAGCAGTTAGTACTCATAGCACAGGATTTCATCATCCGGTAACAAGATATTATTCTTTTGGCAGTTAATACTCATAGCATTTTACACCACTCAGTGATAAACCTTTACACACTTGGCAGTTAGTGCTCGTAGCGATGTACCCCAAAAAACACTTTGGCTATTAACAATTATAGCCGGCTTTACCATCCAATAACAAGATATTATATGTGTCAGCAATTAATACTCGTAATAATTTATATCAACAGATGACAAAAAATGATATACACTTTGAGACACTGAACCATAATTTCCCTCCTGCCGGAGGTAGTGCGACCCAACGCTCATTGAGGGCATTATGTTTTTAGAAGCAGAGACCAAAGGGTTTCACACAGGGTCTTACGTGCTGCCCTGCTAAACCATGGCCTATATATAAGAGAGACAATTAAGTTTCATATAGCTCTTAACTGTACACACTATAGGAAGACAGGGAGTTTCAACACGGTATCACCATATTCAAAAAAATACAGGTAGATATGTTCTTTTATCCATTTTTCATGAGAGAAAGGTTGGTTATGACCCCTAACAAATTTTAACATCCAGTTATTATTTCTCAGACGACACACAAAGGAAACACATGGACTGATGATGGAAATCCAAGTACTTCATATCCCCAGTTTTTCCTGGGAATGTATCCCTCAACATGCTCCTTGAAATGTTAGACAAGGTATGTAACCAGATTATATACCATTTTCTCTATAGAAACATACAAAGGAACCCTAGACCATTTTTCCACTTCCCAATAGTAGACCAAAGAAACCAACATCCCCTATCCGGTGACACTATTATGACCAGGGATCACAAACTTTTGCACAAGGTCTTTTATATGTGCCCTATTTAAAACCATGGTTTTTCTACACATGAAAAGGTTTTGTAGACACACATGAATTTCCACTTTGTTTGAAGAGAAAAGGAAGTTTCAACCATATTTTTCTTATTCCAGGTTTGGTTTGCCCTTTCCAGGGCTAGAAACAGAAGTGCACAGGTAAGTGTATGCCCTACCTAGAACCACACTAAGGAGAAGGAGTCCCCTTTTTCCTTCGGGATACAATCGGATTTGTATAGAAAAATATTCCTTATTCTCCAGAGTGCACATTTTAAACAATTGATGGTAATCCATAATATTTGTATTTTGGAAGGAGATATTTGGGGCATGAACCCATACAAGATTGCTAAGTGATCTAGTTTTCCTAAACCGGTTAGTTCCTTAAGGAGTTTTCCTACTTTCCTCCATACTCTTTGAGCGTATGGGCAATTCCAAATGACGTGCAAGACAGTCTCATCTATGTTACATTCTGATCTGGGGCACTTAGCCCGAGCTACCATTCCTCTTTTGTGTTGAAAGGCCCTGGTGGCCAGACATTCATGCACTGTCTGCCATGCAACATCTTTTAATTCATTTGACAAGTAGTTTTTGTTTGTCATCTCCCATACACTCTTTGATTTGATTTCTCCGAAATTTGAGACAGGTGTTACTATGTCTGTTTGAAGCAGCCTTTTGAGAGTTTTGTAATTTTTAAGAGATGACGGCTCCATATGTTTTAAATCATGATCAATAATAAACTTTTCCAGGATTATATATTGTTTGGGAGGCGTTATTAAGATTGGAAAGGTCTGTTCCGGGCTATACCAGTTTCTCCTCCTAAAAATGTGACCGGCTGCATATCTCAGAAACAAATTCCAGTAGTTGGATTTATCGGTTAGAGATTTGAAACAGAGAGAGAAGTAGCTACCCCATAACGCCACTCTCAAGTTGGGCGTCTCTTTGCCACCTTTGTTTTTGGCTTTCTGCATGATCTCCCTTTTAACTCTCTCTGCAGATGAATTCCAAATGAACCTATACATGATTTTATTAAGTTGTCTCATTACCGTATTGTTGGGTGGAAAAACTAGACTCAGATATAATAATTGCGGCAACAGTACAGATTTCGTGATCAAAATTTTTCCCTCCAGGGTTAGTTTCCTTAACCTCCAAAAAGCCGTTTTTTGGGTTAGTTTGAACTTAACTTTTTCCCAGCTTAAAGCTCCGTTGTTATTCCCATCAAACATGACACCTAAAATTTTAATTACCTCTACCGCCTGGATGTTGATGTTGCCTTTAATCCATTCTCCTATCGTGAGGCATTCACATTTTCCCAAGTTGAGTTGGAAGCCTGAACCCAAACAGAAAATTTTGGTTAATAACAGCATTTTGTTGATTTCCACCTCTGAAGTACATAGCATAACCACGTCATCCATATATGCTATGGTTTTTGCCGCCACTCCACCACCTCCCGGGAGAAAAACTCCTCTTACTGATTTGGTCTTCCTTACCAGTGCCAATAGTGGTTCCAAGGAACATACGAACAGCAGAGGGGAGAGCGGGCAGCCCTGCTTGACCCCGGATCTTAAAGGGATCGGTTCCGACAAATAGCCATTTACCAACACCTGGCTGCTAGCCTGTTCGTAGAGGGAAAAGATATTTTCGATAAACTTAGCAGGTAAATTCATTTTGTTTAGTACAGCCCAAAGGAGGTCATGGGAGACTCGATCAAAGGCTTTGGAAAAATCTAGTGATAGAAGAGCAATTTTTTGGTTTCTTTCTTTTTGATACCATATCAGATCTCGCAAAAAATTCAGGTTGTCCTGAGCGTTCCTACCTGGGACACCACAAGATTGATTAATGTGGATGATTTTGTGTGTCACTTCCTTCAATCTTTCCACTAAAATCTTGGCAAAAAATTTATAGTCACAATTTAGCAGTGTAATGGGTCTCCAGTTTTCGAGTGACTCCAAGTTACCTTTTTTTGGAATGAGTGTAACTATTCCTCTCCTCCAAGAAGCAGGCAGCGTGTTCTTTCCTGCGACCAGCTGGAAAACAGATAAGAGGTCATCTTTTAACAAATACCAAAACTTCTCATAATA
>NC_092861.1:28094644-28098748 GCF_032062135.1 Pyxicephalus adspersus | reverse complement strand
TACGTAGTCTATGCGAGATTGAGATCTGACATTGCCCCACGTGTATCCTGGATCCTGCGGGTGACAAATTCTCCAAGTATCCTGAAACTCAAAGTCCGAGATTAGATTTTTTAGAGTCAAAGATGTTTTATCATGCCTGCGAGTATGCGAGCCTGCTCGCTTTTCACCAGGGAGTATGCAATTGAAATCCCCACCCATTATTTTTGGGGTGGACCGCGTAAGGAAAAATTGAATTGTGTGGAAAAAGTTTTCCCTTTCGTGTTTGTCTGTCGGAGCGTAGATATTCAAAATTTCGAATTCCATTTCGTTGTATATACATTTAACCACCAATGCTCTACCTGGTACTAATTCTGAAAAACTTATAATTTTTATTCCGTTACCTTTAATCATGATGCCGACTCCTGATGAGGAGTTTGAATTGTCACCTGACCAAATTGATGTTCCATTGGTCCATTGTTTGGTGATGTAACTGTAGTTGGGGTCGTGCTCTAATGCGCACTCCTGCAGACAAATGACAGACAAATCAGATTTTTCAAAAACATTAAATATTGCAGCCCTTCTTGCCGGGCCTTTCAAACCCCTGACATTCAAGGAGCCTATCTTAAGTTCGACTCCCATCATGAGCTTGAGGCATCAGAGTCCGAGCAGGCAAGGTCAGAAACAAGATTTCCGGCGTCAGTAATTTGCTGACCCGTTAGATTAGGCGTAGGGCTATAATCCTCTATTAATCCAGTACCGGAGACAGCCTCCCTTCCAGAAGGAGGTAAGGAAGATACAGGATCGATCACAGGTGAGTTTATAAAGGCAGTTGCTTCCACTAGTCTCTCCATCTCAGGTAAGATGGGACAATCATTGCTTGTGTTATCTACTATTAACTTTTTTCCTTGCTTTTCTACATTACCTTCGCTTTTCCTTTTTTTAGAATCTGCGGATGTATCCATGTCCACCTCCTCTTCGCGCCTCGCCTGCACACCAGAGGGCATGGACAAAACTGGAGGGATTTCATCAGGTAAGCTGGAAAGAATGGGTAGAATGGGTACAGTGGGGTCATTAGTCTGCTTACCCTCATCCGCCACCGGGGGCGGTATATCCGCACTTTCTTTTAGCGCCGGAAGGTTATGCTGTGCTGACTCCGCAGCAACTGGTGCCCGGGACTCGCCCGCTTTATTCATCCTGCGCTCCTCTGCTGCAACTACAAACTCAGGTAAGGATCTGGCAGCCTGGGCATAAGATTTCCTTGCGGTGCACTCCCTAAAGGAGTGCCCCGCCTCTCCACAGCTGTTGCACTTTATCTGGTTTGTACAATCTTTGGCCAGATGACCCTTCTGGCCACATTTCCTGCATGTTGGGGTTTCTTTATTAGGACAGTTCTCCATCGTGTGCCAGTATTCCTTGCACTGTCTGCAATACTTGGGCATACCCTTGTAGTGCAGGAAAATTCTGTCTCTTCCCAGCAGGATGGCTGAGGGGAGATGGAAAACCCCTCCAGGGCTGGTAGAGTCTTGACATGTCTTTTTAAATGTATTTATAGGCTGTAGAAGCTCTCCACCGACCCGAATAACAACCCAAATTTTTCCCCATTGACTTTAATGGAGTTCGAATTCGATGTTTGATCCCCCGAATAAATATGCATTATTCGATCGAATAGGGGTCGAATCGAATAGTGAGCTATTCGACCAACACTACTTACAACTACTTTTAGCCCTACAAGTTGCAAAACCTGACTAAGGTTATCCTTCTACAGATTTCAGTGCCATTTATCATTAAATTTCAGGTTCTAGTAAATTTAAACAGGATAAACAGGATTCCCTTATCACATGCAAATCAGACCTGAACAGATTTGCTTATCACTACTGAGTTTTAGAGTGTTGAAACATTGCAAAATTACTCACAAAAAAGAAGAAAAAAGCCTACCCTCTTTACTCCTAACAAAGGACCTATCTGTGTGACTGGACTTTAATTAGACTTCTGGTCTTATTATAAACTCTAGCAGGTGTTGTATATTAAATAAAATAGTGCAAACTGCATTAAATGTTTATTTAAAAAAAAATAAAAAAATATGAAAATGTTATATAAAACAACAGTTTCTAAACATTAATACTTTCCATTTCTAAATATTAATACTCTCATTTTTCTGAACTGCTGCATTTGTCGAAAGGCAATACTGTTGATAGAGATGTTCAACCAGTGTTGTTCCCTGGTTCCATAGTTTTTTTTTTTTTTTTCCTCCCGAATTTTTGCTGTCGAATGCAGCAAAATTCGGTTCAGGTATACCCGAATTCGAACAGCCATATTCGGGTCGAATATAGGGACAACCCGAATTCGAACATCAACACCAGTCGTTAGCCATCTGAGTTTACATGGATCCAATATGATTGCAAAATAGTATTCATCTAGAAAGTAGAGAGCAAAAAAAAAGGTTAGTGGATTAATGCTTTACAAAAGTAAATGTTCTCATATACAGGTATAGCTATTGGTATAGCTGATAGTATTTGTAGTTAGTCACTTTCGATTAGACTTGTTTTGTTATGATGAAAAGGTTTTACAACCTGTCCCTGTTGACAGAGTAATATGAAGTATGTGACACCTACATGACAATTCAGGTTAAATAAGAATGAAAGGAAATGATGATCCAAATATGCTATACAAGGGTAAATCCACCTAAATCACACTATTTAGATACAATAATTAGTACAATCAAGGAGTCTTCAACAGTATCTTATATCTCAGTGTGTGCTTTAACAACATCCCAGTATAAGTGGAAACCCAACATAAATTATCCCTGTCTGGCCAATAAAGATGGCTGATCATCCATCATCTGGAAAAGAAGCTGAAGGAGATGGTAGCACCCATGACGATCAGGCAGGTGCGTATATTTAATTACAGAAGGGACATCACAGGCTTCTCTATAATAAAGGGCCTGCATGGTCATAATGTTTTTTAATTATTTCTAGTTTTAGATGGGTCCTTGCTTGGGCACACAAATCACAACCAACTCCGGGGTACACATAAGTCCAAGCTGATGACAAGACACAGGGAAAGACAACATAAGTCAAAAGGGTCATCCAACATAACAACACACCTAAGCACACTGTAACACAGAGGCTATAACGGGCAAGGGTGCAAGGACAGGGCCTCACAAAATGGGCAGAGTGTCTAATCACATTACGCCACCTGGCACTATTGGATTGGGTGAAACATACTGAATAATGAATCCCATGCGACCCATTTAGCTGCAGGGAATTCAAACTATACATGCTCTGCCCCACGGTGGGGCGACTGGCTGCCTCGCCCCTTGGGGGCACAAGAGGCGTACATGGTAGCTTGCGTGCCTCTTACAGCAGGACCCCTGGGCCCTGCTGTACTGGGCACTTATACAGGAATGCTGAGGGCGCGTGCAGCAACACTGTGCATGTCTGCAGGGATGCCTTCAGCAGAAAGAGGAGATACGCTGCGAGCAAATCTCTGAGGTCACCCAGGGCGCAGACGACGTAGGATTGCTGGTGAGATAATTACCTTACAGTTATATACCCACCTGATTCTGTTCACACCTACAATCACAGTTCTATGGCTCTGGCTAAGTTTGCTGTCCCTTTATCTTCTCATCTAAAGGCTCCTTAATATGGGGTTACAGAATCCTAATTACAGATTCAGGTTCTAGATTCAATGCAGTTTCTCTGTGTTTATGAAATTCATCTTTAACCACTCGGCCGTTTAACCTGACATTGGTTCAGGGTGAAAACACACCCTGAACCACGGTCGGGTTAAACGGCCGAGTGGTTAAAGATGTAATTGTAATCCGATTGTCATACATTGTATGACAATCGGATTACAATTGAAAGAATATACTTACCCGATCCCCGCAGCTCCTCCAGACTCCCGGCGAGTGCAGTGACGATGTCCGGGGTTTCCCGGTGACGTCGCTGCAAGGGTCGGTGCGGGAGGCGGGGCGGGAAATTCAAATAACTTTGTATTGAACTCAATACAAAAAAGCTGTCCAATACAAAGAAATCTTAATATATTATATATATAATTGTATTATATATATATTATATAAGCTACTGTACATATACATCACATTATACACTATTTTTTTTTTTTTAA
>NC_092861.1:28087058-28094081 GCF_032062135.1 Pyxicephalus adspersus | reverse complement strand
TCTACTAGACCCTTGTTCGGACATATTTCTGTAAGTTACAGGTCTTCTGTATGGTACCTCTGAATGTCTTCTAAATCTTACCATCTGATACCAGTTGGAAAGTGGTGTTTTCCTGAAAACATCTTCAAAATGTAAACATTGTTCAGTGATGAAATGGTTGGGTAATGATCAATAAATCTTTTCTCATGATCCTCCAAGTTTGTATGGTTTAAGTTTTTAATGAGAAAAACCACCGATCTGTTGTATCCTTGCACTGGTCTTCACAAATATAATGTTATTTCCACCCCTCAGGATGTCTTCTGCGGTGACTTTATTGGAATGTCCCTGTTCTTCAGATGTCCCTGCAGTCTTTACACCATCTAATTGGTCTACAGGTACAATTGTATTTGCAGTGTCATTTCTCCTTTCTATAAAGATGTAGGATAAGTAGGAAACATTGTTGCCTTTGAGCACGACCCTGTACAGAAATCCAGCAGCTATAGTGAACAGCATTATTAAAATTACCTTTAATTTTTTATCATTGTAATAGTATCAAAACTCCGAAAAACAAAAAATGAACAAATGCTGCTACTTTTTTTCAGTAACACAGGTATTGGAGCTTTAATGGACATTAAAAATAATTATTTAAATTAAATCAGTCATGTGTTAAATTTTTTGTAAATGTAATTAATTAAATCTGAAATCTCAAGTAATCAATCAATTCATGCTATAATTACCATTCTAGTGGCGTGCAGGAGAACTAGTGTTATGATCATCAAACAATTTCTACTTTATTACATTAAAGACATTGGGCCTGATTTATTAAAGTTCTTTATACCTGGGGAAGATAGACTATCACGGTTGAACCTGGATGATCCAGCAATAAACATATGTTATTATTTTTGTTATTAGTACATTAAAGACATTGGGCCTGATTTATTAAAGTTCTATATACCTGGGGAAGATAGACTATCATGGTTAAACCTGGATGATCCAGCAATAAACATATGTTATTATTATAATTGTAATTTTTTTATGTATTTATAAAGAAAAATAGGAAATGCAAATGACAGATTTGACAAACAATGACACAGAGGGATGGGAGGACTCTGCCCAAAATGTCTAAAATCTATGAGGTGGGAGAGTACCACACAATAGGAGGGGGATACAGAATGGTGAGTGAGTAGTGTGGATTCAAGAGACAGAAGAAAACGGTTAGCCGAGTTTGTAAAGATGCATTTTAGGGTCTTTTAAATGCACAGACAGGTAGGAGCATATTTTGGACGTGCTGAGCAGGTGAAAATGGCAGTACCTAGAAATATTCTGAATGTGGGGAGTGAAGGAGAGTACAAGGTTGGTGTTCAGATAGATATCTGAGATATCAGGAGATAGGAAGGTAGCTAGAAGTAGGGAGGGGTTTCTTCAGGACTGAGAGAAAAATTGCATGCTTGAAGGCTGAGGGAAAGATAGCAGTGAAAAGAAAAAAAAGAGAGGTTGAATAGTTCAATCAGTGCGGGAACCAGGGTAGAGGAGCTGCCATAGAGTAGATCAAAAAAGATTGCAGTATGTGGCCATGACAGTATTTGCAAAGAGTTTATATGTTCTTCCTCTGTTTGCATGGGTTTCCTCCGGGCAAGTTTTAAAACAAGGCAGTTTTAAAAAATATATATTTGCTGTCTTTTGATATGTGCCCTATGCCTTAGGTGTCTTAATTTTGGGAATTTTTAGTGCTATTGTTTTGCGGGTTCCCCCGGCTGGGATTCGTATGTTTGTTTCTGTTAAGTTTGTCTGCTTCCCCTGCCGCCCGCAAACACTTCCCCATATAGGCCTGCTGCCCTCTTGGGCAGCGACTTGGGACCTTTAGGGTCCCGCTTTAGATTTCTCACCCCACGGTCGAGGTTTTAGCCCGCCTCGCCCGTCTGGTGCCCCCTCTCGGTCCCCCTCCCCCTAATGTCCTCGGTACATACCCCAGCAAATGTTTTGACAATTCGTACCCTCAATGCGAAAGGTCTCAATAGCCCGAACAAAGGCTCTCAATTGTTATATGCCCAACACAAAGCTGGGGTGAATATCTTACTCCTCCAGGAGACCCACTTTCACTCCACTAGACTTCCCTCTCTCCGCAATCGATATTACCCCTTGTGGTACCATAGTTCCAAACCTGAGTCTAGAACTAAGGGAGTCTCCATAGCTTTTCATAAATCGCTACCAGTACAGATTCTGGAATCTCGCTCTGATTCTCAGGGCAGGTATCTGTTTTTAAAAATTTCCCTTTGGGATAAGAAATTTACACTGGCCTCTTTTTATGCTCCCAATGCTTTGTTTGTGATTAGCTTACAGTGAGGATTTTATAAAGTAACTGACACCACACTGCCTAATAATATGTTGAGAAAAACATCTGTCCTAATTGCATTTATTAAAATAATGTACCTGTTCCGACCTACATACAAATTCCAAATAACCATTTCTATGTACTAGATTAATTACTATAGATCTTTGGATGTTACATTAGATTTTGAATTTAATTTGGTATTTATAACCATTCATAGATAATTGGATGATATTAGATTATGATTAACATTTTTCATGATTGCCTTGTATGCATTGATTTCCAACTACTATGAGGAAATAGCATTAAACACAATCATTGCAGAGAGGTATTTCAAATTTCAGGCCACTCTGACCTCTTTTATTCACAAAAACATTCATTCAATCTCTAGGGTTTTCCCTTGCAGGGGGGCAGTATCATCACAGCATTACAGGAACAATAAACACAAAATTTAGCCTCCTGGCTCTCTAACACTCTCTGACTCTTTTTAGAGCTGTTGATCCCACACACCTAAACATTGGGAGACCTTCAGGGCTCTCCCAGCATACAGGCTACACCCAGCCTGTCCACCTGAGCTACCTGGCCTCAGGCTACAACCTCCCATCGCCCATTTTAAAGACAGGTGCCCTTTTTATTAGGTGCCTTTTCAAGTAAAATTAAGGTACATAATACCAAATATCCTCTCAATTTTTCATCACATTTTTACTTCTTCTACCTTGCATAGTACATAAAATATAGTTGATACATATATACTAACCATGATTCTCTCTAAAAGATTAATTCCTCATACATCAATTTAAATTAATTTAATGTACGGAATTTATAATATTAATTCATCTAACTCTATTCATAATTAGGAATGAATTCAGTACCAAATGCTAACATTACTTTTGTGTGCCTACACTTATCCCTAATTGTATTTAATTTATTTTCAGAAGCCTAAACCAAATAGTATTATTTTATAAATTCAAATTTATCTAAATTAATAGATCATTTATACATAAACTTACAGCTAATTTACAAAATATGTGTGTTCTGTCTTTACTTTTTGAAAGTCTATTGCAGATGCCAGGGCTGTCCCTTCCGCCTGCTTTACAGCTAACCAAATAGGAGTGCAGCACGGTGGCTCAGAGGTTAGCAATCTTGCCTTTGCAGCACTAGATCCCTGCTTCGAATCTCCGCCGGGACACTATCTGCAAAGAGTTTGCAGGCTCTCTCTGTGTTTGCACGGGTTTCCTCCTGGTAATCCTGTTTCCTCTGAAATTCCAAATGCATGCAGTGACAGCTAGTTACATGACTATAGACTTTGTAAAGCACGGCGTAACATGTCGGCTCTAAATAAATACTGTGTAATAATAAAATTAAGGGTGCCTCTCTGGTTGTCCCGTTCTGATGACAGCCTTGGTGGACCCACACTGTAAGCACAGGGTGGAACACAAGCTTTCCTAACGACTTGGGGAGAAAACCTTTGAAAGTCACATGCAGAGGCTGAATCATGTAAATCATGGAAATAATTGCACTTTACTTGTATTACATTTAATGCATACCAGACAAGTGACAAAGATTTTTGTCTCTTCTGTAACATGATTACTACATTACTACCAAAAGTGAATAACAAATTATGCTTAATATGTCACATAGTAAACACATGACTGTGACAAGGCAGGGACCCCGCATACAGTGCCTCCCCCCCTTAAAAATACCCTAAAATGACACCACACCAAAGCTGTAAGGAACTTACCTGTCCAGCGAGCCTACGGCATCCCTGGGGATCCCAGCCGCAGAGGGAGACACCGCTGCAGCAGGCAGCATGGCCGAGGCTGCTGCCCTGCTCGCAACGTGTCTCTCTCTGCATGTGGAGGGATCCGTTCTAGCTGAACTACTGTTTGGCCAGGCGGCATCCCCAGCATCTCTATGGATTTGATTACTGAAAGTTCTGTTCTCAGCACTCCTGTAGATGTGCAAAGTAGGGCATGTCCCAGGGGTGCTGTGGGAAGAGGTGCGCATACTACCACGCATGCCTCTTGTACCCCCCGAGGGCGCGGCACTCGGCTGCCTCGCCGCGGGGCGGGACATAGTTAGTTTGAATTCCCTGGGGCCAATCGGTTACCCTTCTATCAGTTACCCTCCTATCAAATGGCGCCAGGTGGCGCAAGATCATTGGTCACTCTGGCCATTTAAGGAGAACCTGTCCTGAACACCATTGCCCGCTATACGCCTCTGTGAATACAGTGTGCTTGGGTGCGTTTTTTGTGTTGGTTTATGTTAATCCAGTTTGTCATTACCATAGCGACCTGGTCTGAAACCTGATTCTGCCTGAACTCTGCCTGCCCTTACCTTGGATTGTTTGTGACCTCTCTTGCCTGCTGCCTGCCCTGACCACGGATTGTTCCTGACCTGCCTTTGCCTTACCCTCCTGTACTATGCTTATCAGACTTATCATCTGTAAATAACCCTTGTCTTGTTTTATGATGATAATAAAACTTGATAAAAGGATTCTTGGAGTTGGCTGTGGTTTGTGTGCCCAAGCGCATAACAAAAGCGATGGGTAAATGGCCGAAAGGCCTTTTATTAAACAAATTTTTTCCTAATTAAATTATTTAAACATTACCATAAATAACCAAATCCAATAAATAACCATAAATAACCAAACAGCAACTATTTACCATAAATACCAATAGAAATAACAATACAAATACATAAATGACACATTTCCCTATAACCTTGAGCCAACTAACACACTCTCCTGGTTACTGGTCCTCGAAGACCCTTCTACTGTACCCCTAAACCTATTTGGGTCTGCACTGCTGTGATATATATGCTCCTAGCTGCAACCACAAGCTCAGGAATGATATCACCAGCACTCGCAGCCCATTTCAACCAAATTCAAACTACCAATAAACCAAAATTTCAGAGAGACCAATATGAAGATGAGCCTCTCACGACCCACTGAAACAGACTAGAAACCCCCTTCCCTCGTGGACTTTACTGCAGCAAAAACCCCATCCTAAACCAAGTCCCCACAAGCACCAAAATACAAAAGAGGGAGGGCTGGAAACTTTCTCCACTCTCCCGTCCTGCCGCAGAATGATCCTCCTCTTTTGTTACCCCCCCTTTTTTCTCTCCTCTTCTCCCCCCACTACGTCATCCTCCCCCCCCATGCTCCCGCCTAACAAACTCCCCCTTCTCACCACGCTACAATTAGTTAACCCTTGCACTGTCTGCTCCCTACCCCTTCCCAGTCATGGAGGCCCTCCACTATCCCTTCATTACATTCCCCCGCTCCAGGCCTCCCTTAATAATTGATTTATTGCATTTAGAAAAAGAAACAATAAATTTACACTAATACATACAACTGTGTTCAGACTAATACCAGTGTGTTTCAAAAGTGAATTAAGCTCAAAACCCTAATAGTTTTTATTTCTATACACACATATGCATTTGGAACACTGCACATTAAATTCCAAATCAAACAGTGAAGAAAAATGTTTCAGATTTGTTTTATTCATTTACAGAAAGTGAAGAAAAGGGAAAGGGAAATTAAAAAAGGGTTTTGAGACATTCACTTTTTTAAACACACTGCTAATATTCTAAACACAACTGTATATGTAACCAATTTACTTATTTTTTTTATAATTCCAAAAAATCCATCACCTATACAATCATTCATGTTGATAATTCATTATCATTTCCAAAGGCCCTCTGTTTGACTGTTGAGATGATTGGGTTACATATGGTGTCAGACCTAATTATCTCCCAGACAGAGGAGAGACATTGTGTGTTCAGTATGGGAGACTTTATAAACAATGTGGTTTTACAGTCTGGAGATGAGTGGGTTATGACCGGTGTCTGACCTACCTATTATCTCCCAGACAGAGGGGAGACATTGGGTGGGAGTGTACCGGATTGTGTGGTTATTTCCATTGGTCGGTGTGTCTATCGCCTAGTTCTCCATCAGGTCCAGAGGGGAGGTTCCCTTGCATGGGGACTTGTATATAATACCAAGTGTGGCATCAATAAAGTGTTCTTCTGCTTTCTTTTTCACCCTCAACTCGCAGCCGTGTCTCGTGTTGTAGGGAAACGCTATATTACTACTAGCTCTTGTAAGAGCTGCCCAACTGCGGGGAATCACAATTCAGCTTGGGGAGTCGCTGGAGTAATTCTACAGGGCCACCCGGACTAGGGGGAAGGACGTCACCAACGGTTGATACCGTTACAGTTACTACTAGTTAACCCCCCCAGCACAAAAACTCCCATACAAGTTATGTCCCCCTTTCTGGATTTTACTACTTGAAATTTATGAAAGTCATTTTTAAATATTCTCCAACACAATGGGACAATCCCCTATCCCCTTCCAGCCCTAATAACAACCAAGGACCAATGAGGCAACCAATGAAGCATTTTCTTCACAGCCCTCCCTCAGTATGCAGTGTAAAATACTGTGGCCCCAGTTTATTAATATCCCATCAAACCTGGATCAGATCTGATCCAGGATTGAAAACATTTGCCAACTCACCCATTCCAGATTTGCTGGATCACTTTAGTTCACCTATAATTGTCTATCCTCTCCAGTCTTGGAGAGCTTACAAAAATTAGGCCATGTACAGTTAGGTCGATAAATATTTGGACAGAGACAATGTTTTTCTAATTTTGCTTCAGTACATTACCACAAATAATTTTAAATGAAACAACTCAGATGCAGTTGAACTGCAGAC
>NC_092861.1:28035491-28085578 GCF_032062135.1 Pyxicephalus adspersus | reverse complement strand
TCCTATATAAGTAGCATTTAACAAGTCCCACAAGGTAAGTCAGAAACTTTCCTGCTTTCCCATCCTAATATGTCACCTAAATGATGTATCAACAAGGGAAACTAATGATAAAATCAAAGAACAAAAGAACAAATAGGAAAAAAAGAGAAAATAAGCATATCTATTATTTGTGTTTGTATTTCCACATACACTGTTTCACCATTTAGTTCAGTTGTGGGATTCAGGGTATAAAACAGATGCAGTATTTGAGCCTAGGAACATTTCTTTCCCCTTAGAGAAATAAATGTTTTCTGATAGTATTATTTGCCTTCCCTGGATCCACAGAGTGGAGATTGCTAAAGTAGTCCTCAGGGAATCTTGATGGTGGTGGCAGTGACAAAAAAGTGTTTTGCATTGGCTTCTTACTCATACAGCACAAACTTTATCGTATGCAGCCTGAAGCACTAAGGTCATCAGCACAGCTGTCCTTTATTCAGAAGGACTTATGTCTTTTGAAACCAAATGCATCTGTCCTCCCTTCTCTTCACTTTGTTCATCTTTTCGGTTAATGTTTAGACTTGTGTACAAACATTTACTATTTTACTACCAAAACTGGTATACCAGCTTTTTAAGCACTATTAAATATTAAATATTGCTTTACTATTATTTTCTTATTTATTGCATGATTGTTATTTCTAAAAACACATATTAGTTCCACAGTTTTTTGTGCATTATTGTTTTAATGAGTAACTATCGGTGAAGTAAGTTTGTATCTATCGCCTGGCGGATGCCCAAAAAGATAAAGGGTCAGGAACTGGCTTGAGAATTACAGGAAGGTAGGCAAAAGCAAAGTCAGATGACCAGTACAAAGTACAAAGTGGAGTACAAAGTGATAAGCAGAAGCAGGGTAAGGTAGCAGGCCAAGGTTATATCAGAAAGTCAGAATCCAAAAAAAAAAAATAAAAAACACAGGGATAATTCAAGAACCAAGTCAGTAGCCGAATCAGATTTTCCACAGCAATCCAAGATTACTGGTCACATCAGGCACAGAAAAACTAAAGACCACTCAGCAACAGAGGAATTAAGTAGAAGTGGTGCCAGAATGGCTAGTGAGCGCGTGCATGTTTGTGCAAAGCATACATAGTGCAAACATTTTTCCACCATGCTCAGGCAAATGCACCATGCACACAAGTAGTTTTCTTCTTCAGTACTTTTTGCACATACTACGCAAGCTACAGTATATCCCCAGTGTTTTTTCACCACAGCGTACCACAAGGCACAGATAGTTGCCATAAGAAACCATTTAAATAATTTGCCTACCATTTCCTAATGTTATTAGAGATTCTGTACAGATGAATGTACTGTAGTCTCCTTTACTAATGATTATTTGCATAATTAGGACCTGTAACATTTGTTTGTTTTACCATGTCTTTGTGTATTAAGTGATTAAGGCATATTCTTGTAACAACATTAATATTGACATTGCAGTTCCTGTTGTCATATTCTTTTCAAAAATTACAAAGACGAATAAGTGAATAAAACAGCAAACATTTCAGACTAACACATTACATATTACATAAGGATTACAATCAATGTGTGTTGATTGCATTGTATTTTAAATCAAACCTTTAACACATCAAAGCACTGGCCACATGATAAAAAGAGAAATAATTTAAAAATACATGTCAAAGTGCATGAACATATTCTATAAAGATTATGATTATTCCTGCCTAGCACCTAACATCTACCACTTATCTCCTGAGCCTCCATACTGGTCAGTGGGGTCACTCACCACTTCATAAATCCAATAGTTTGGAATCAGCAAGGCTAGAACTAAACTGAATTTTTACAAAATAGTTGAGATTTGCTTATAATTTAAATGTAGCTACCTACAAAATGAACAATCATATATGTCCATTTACTACATCAAAAAATGGCAAAACCATTTGGGATCTTAATAAAAAAAAAAACATATATGTGTCAACTCAACTCATCCTAATAAATGTTCTCTGTAATCCTTATTAAACCTTATTAGACCACTTGGAGTATATTTCCTGAAGTTTTTGCTGAACTCCATGTGTAATATATGCTGATTTTATAGGCAAGTTTATTTATCTGAATGTTTTTAGTACTAATGTTTATTTTGCATGAGGTTTAGTGCACTCATGCTTTACATTCGTAAATGTTCACTTATACATGTATAGCTGTCACATTCACCTGGACATGTTCTGGTATGGTTAAAAAGTTTTGCCACACGCCCTTTTTGACTGATTAATATAATGCGTGTGCCAACTACATGAAAATTATATGACATTCAACATCTGGAAGAACAGCTAAAGAAGATGGTAGGGCACATGGGGACAATGGACAGGTGAGGATAAATAAAACAATTGTGATCAGGCAAGTAGGTTTATTTTTTTACGCAAGGGACATTGCTGGCTTCTCTATCTTCTAGGGCCTGTATGGTCGTATTTTATTTTTTATTATTATTTTTGCTTTGAGAAGGGTCCATGTACCTAATCTATTTACTCTAATGGTTCTTCTCCATTTAAAACAATAGGAATAATGATTAGAAAAACTTTTAATATTTAAACTTTTAAATATTAAACTTAGGATATATCTCATTGGAGCAGCTGTGGATATACATACGTAATGATGGTATGATGTGCCTTGTTATCCCTAGTATTGTCCTATATCATCAATGTTATTGCACTTGACTTGAAGACTTTGATTTATCAATATAGTATTCTCAATATTTAAACAAGATAAATCATTTATGAGTTTCTGGGTTTAAAGAAAAAGATATAGTGAGTTACTGTATGATGGTCCTTGGAAAAACTGGTACATTAAAATATCTGTTTGATTTGGAAAGATTCCTGTTGTGGGATATTTTGAACAATTAGAACATAAACGTTCTGGACTAACCAGGCATAGTCCAGAGGCAGGTAAAGACCGGCCCCGGTAAGACACCTGTGAAGATGCCTTCGGTGTGGTCTATTAAGTTTTTCATGGCAGCTGAAGGGGAACCTTTGCTGGGGGGTAGTGCGGTGTGTTGTCACCTGTGTTACCAAGGAGCTCGCAGGGAGAAGCAGTGCAAAGAAGCGGGGAGATGCTGCCAGATAAGTTGATCCCAAAGAGATCTGTAGAGATGACATTGGAGTCTCAGTGTTCCCTGGAGGACTTTGTACAGGCTCTCCCTACTAAAAATGATTTATCTACAATATTTGGAGACATGAAAGCGTATCCTAAAATGGAAGTTACCTCATTGCACACAGATCTATCATATACCCTAAGCAGAGTGGAGGAAGTTGAGAATAGGGTGGATGTGCATGAGAAAGCCATAAAAACTTTGCAAGATGTAAATCAAAAGTATGCAAAGATACATCATATGCTATTTTACCAAATGGAGGACATTGAAAATAGAAACAGAAGGAACAACCTTAGAGTCAGGGTTCTCCCTGAATCTATAGGGCATGAGCAAATGGAATCTACAGTAAGAGGTATTTTTAACCAGATCCTGGGCTACCTTCCTACTACACCACTCTGGTTTGATAGAGTGCACAGGGTAAAGGTATAAGGTAAAGCAAAGGCTGCCCCACTTAATTCATATGGGGATATTATATGCCGCCTGCATTATTTCTCTGATAAGGCAATTATTCAAGAAAAGCTCAAGGTCTCATCTAGAGTAAATTTTGAAGGGACAGTTATATCTATCTTCTCCAATTTGTCTAAATCTACCCTGGACAGATGCAGAATACTGCGTCCTTTATTGGCAATATTAAGGGCTTTTCTGCATGTTTACCTGTGAAGATGACCGATCCTCATACTTGCGGTTCCCAGAAGGATTAGAGTGTTTTTGTAAGGACTTAACCCCCCTAGCGTTCTAATTCTGTCAGTTTTTTGATGCAAGTGATTCTATTTTTTTGCATAGAAATTTTTGTTTATATTGTAGACCTGTAATGTAGGCATTCCATAGGCACTGCTCAACTAGATGCCTGAAAATCTTCTTGTAGTACTTAATTTGCTGTTTCCTCATCGCTGGGTAGAATTTCATGGGTTGGTCAGCTCTGTCGACACCTCCCATGGTGTTGTTGTAGTCAATCACCACCTGTGGCTTCATAGTTTCTTTCCCACATTTTGTGTGTACCATAACAGTGGAGGCATCATGTACTGTACTCATCAGGCACACATCTTTTGTGTCACGCCATCTCAGGGCCATCATCTTTCTTTTCTGCCAGGCAACAATTTCTCCTGTCTCAGCTTCCCTATTGCAAACAGTGATGGTAGGTAGCGCGGGTTAGCCCTAACGGTTCCATAGGCATCTGTTCTGTGTTGCAGAAATTGTCAGATGTGACACAATAGCCCTGACCTAGCAATGGCTCAATCAGGCATAGCACTGAAGATGTTGCCAATTCATAACGGCTGTATCTGGGGTTGAACTGTGTCCCTTTTCCAGTGTACAGTACTGTATTCCAGATGTAGCCAGATGAGGATTCGGACAGCATATACATTTTCAGGACAAATCGTGCCCTCTTTGACGCAAATTACTGCACCCAGCTGAGCGTCCCCTTGTAAGCGATTAGACTTTCGTCAATCCTGACATTTCTTACTGGCGCATAAGTTTGCACAATTTTTTTCAGTTTTGGTGCAGGATGGGTAGTCTCATCAAATTTATTGTTTGCGAAGTGTGGGTACTTCATGATGACGGAAAAGCGGTATTCTGGCATGACTGTGTCAAATAATGGAGTGGCAATCATAGCATACATGTTGGTATCATTTAAAAAAAAAAAAAAAAAATAGCAAACACAGAACAGCATACATGTTTGCATAAAAAAAAATTAGCAAAAAATTTCAAAAAGTTAGCAAACAGAGAGGCTTACCTGTTTGTCTCTGCAACAATTTTTTCGATAACTTCATTGGTCAAAAACAACTTTAGGTATGCCAGGGGGGCTTCGCATTCAGGCACAATTGTCATCCCAGGTGCGCCGGACGGTAAATGGAAATCTTGGCGGTGCTGCCTGGTCCACATCAAGGTCAATAGGACACCATGTGCGCACAGCACTGACCTCAGGTTCAGAATCGTCACTCAGGTCACTTTTGCTGTCTGATGACAAATTTCCTGGTGGATCACTATCGCTCAATTCCACAAGGGACTCCAAATTGCTATCGTTGCTTTCAAATTCCTCCAAAACAGTGCTTAGGCCGGCGAGATGCCTTTTGGATGCCATGTGGTCTCCAGTAATCAGTCAGGAACAATCAAGGTCAAAGACAAAGTGATGAAATGATACATTCAGGACCATTAATGTATACTCCGGGACCAGACGGTTTCTCCTTGAAATATATTTTAAGCAATATCAGGAGATTCTTTTACCTCATTTATGTAAATTTGTCAATGATCTAACAATGGGGGCTTCTATGTGTAAGGATAAGTTCCTTACCGGGTAAGAAACCTACTGTTTGTTGTAGTTATAGACCTATTTCCATACTTAATGTTGATGTAAAGCTATATACGAAGGTACTGTCTAGAAGGTTGCAAAATATTATACCTCAGTGGATCCACCCAGACCAAGCGGGGTTTATCCCGGGCAGAGAAGCTAGGGATAATTCTTTTCAAATCCTTTCCTTGGTTCATTGTGTTTGTAGGTTTAGCCAGCCCACCCTTCTCTTATCTACGGATGCTGAGAAAGCATTTGATCGGGTATACTGGCTGTATTTATCTATGACTTTCAGCTATCTAGGTTTGGACCCTAGGATGCCTAAATAGATTATGGCTCTTTATTCATGTCCATCTGGGAGAGTATGTATGAACGATACATTGGCAGCTACTTTCCTACTTCATAATGGATGTAGACAAGGGTGTCCACTTTCCCCCCTACTTTTATCATTAGAACCTTTTCTAAACATAGTGCATGTAAACTTTAATATACAGGGAGTAAAAATTTCCCAAACAGAACATAAATTGGCAGTATATGCCAATGATATTTTATTTGTGGTCCAACAGCCAGATATTTCTCTTCCCAATTTATTGGAGGAGTTTTCAGAATTTGGTAATTTATCTAATTTTAGGATTAATCTAACCAAATCAGAAATCTTAAATGTGAATATTTCAAAGCAGTGGGAGCATAGATTAAAAACAAATTTTCTGTTTACTTGGTGTCATAAATCATTGACATACTTGGGCAAGAAGTTAACAGCTTTATTGTCAGATTTTCATGTGGCAAACTATATTCCTTTGTTGAATACAATTAGAAAGGATATTCATCACTGAAAACAATTAAGACTCTCCTGGATAGGGAGAATTAACGTACTGAAAATGGATGTTCTTCCTGGGGTATTGTTTATTTTCCAGATACTCCCAATACAGATTCCTCTGGCATTTTGTAAATGTTTTAACAGTTTGGCTGGCTTATTTATTTGGTATCTGGCAAAGGCTAGGACGTTGAGAACACTTTATCATTTTAGATCTGAAGCCTCTAAAGGCTGGGTTAACTTGGAATCAGACCTATGTTTGGCTAATTTGAATACTGTTATTTGGCATCCCAAACAATATAGAGCCTTAGGTCTGGATACTTCTCCTCTTACCATTATTACACTGAAAGGGTGGGATTTAACACACAGGCAACAAGGGTGGTCTTTTAATGCTCCCCTGCTCCCAATAACAGGCCATTCATATTTTATCCCAGGTTTACAAACCAACTCTTTTTTGGGCCAAGTTTCTGATTCTACATGCACCAAGTACTGTCTACTGCTACTGCACCAAGTACCGTCGGGGGAATCTGTTTGTCCACTGACGCAACTTGTACCAACAGAAAAATATAAGCCAATTTACCTATGGCAATATTTACAACTGTGCCATTTTGTGCGATCTTTACCTCATCCCCTACGATCCATATCAGATACCCTTAGAGATAATGTTAGATGGTGATAATAAACCTCTCCATTCGGTATTGGTAATTAATAAGATATTAATTAAGCTTAAATCCAGGTTTTCCTGATTATTTGGTGAATTGGGAAACTGAATTGAATAGCACACTGTCAGAAACCCAGAAAAATACTTTCTTGGATTTAACCCATAGGACATCAGTTGCTAGGATAGAGGAAGGTAATTTTAAAAATCCTCTCCAGATGGTATTATGTCCCGGTACAATTACACCATATGTCTCCACAGAAATCCCCCTTATGTTGGAGAGGGTGTGGCATGTGGGGTATGATGTTACATATATGGTGGCAATGTCCAGTGATTGAAGGTTATTGGAAAAAGGTGCTTCAAATTATTGAAATAGTATTTGGGTTTCCTGTTGAATTTAATCCTTGGAAAAAACTTTTTTTACTGTACTGATTTGCCCAGGGGTAAATATAGATGCTCATTGGTGCTTTTCCTTCTTAACGCAGCTAGAATGCAGATGTCACGTTTTTGGAAGGATCCTAGGGAACCACCATTGAAAGGTTGATTTCAAGTAGTGGATGAAGTATGTATATTGGAGGAAAGTTATAACGATTTTCGAGATATGTCTTCTAGGTTTCTTGCTATCTGGGCTCCTTGGTTAATATTTAAAGAAAATGTTCGGTATTATGAAATTATGAATAAAGATTAGGACAGTGAAATTCTAACATGGTGGCATTTTGTTAAGATAAAGTGATGTATTTGATTGATAAATTTTTTTGTTGTGCTTCTCCTTTCTTGTCCCCCCCCCGTTTTTTTTTTCTCGTTCACCTTTTAATTGAATTTTGTACTATTTCACGTTAGCAAGATTGCNGATTTTGATTGTTAGAAATCTGCCTTGATTTTGATAATTACAAATTATTTATATTCTCACAGGAATTGGATGAAGTTGCACTACACTTATATATAAAAGGACATGTAATTTGTCTATCACTTTATATTTTCACAATTGTTTTACTTATGGGAGGGAGGAGGAGAAAGAGAGGAGAGTATTTGTAAATAGCGTGAGAAAAGTGTATTTGAATTGGTGCAGGAAAAGTATTGTTTGTAGATGTGGTTTCTTTTTTCCTTTGAGTTCTTTATGTTTATTTTTAAAACATAAAAAATTCTTAATGTTCAAAAAAATAAAGTGTCATTATATTAAAACTTAAGCTAATGTTTTTAATAAAAGCCCAAAAAAAGTTATTGTAATGTTTTTAATTGTTGCATGATAATTGCTTAAAGTTATGCTTGGATAACAGACTCCCAAGTGCCTATGGGCAAGAGTATGAATATATTTTACATTTTTTAAATGCTTCACAAGTTCAGTTTGAAAATAAAAATACATGTATCCAGATCAAATCATTAAGAGCTGTTGAGTATCACATACCTATCTGGTTTTTGTTCAAACCTGCAATCACAGTCCTGTGGCTTTGAGATTATGTTAAACAGCTAAGTGCAACCTTTCAGTTGTAAATGCTGAAAATATTAAAAACATAGAAATGTGTTGAACACCACATAGTCTATCCCCACCATGAACAGGCCAGTTGAGTGTGCCCATTACTGTCCTGAATAGAACGCACCAAGGCTTGTGAATTGCCAATAGATGAGCAGTACCACAATGAGTCATGCACTCTCTCTTTCTAAAAGTCTGCTTCCTGTGGGTCATAAAGCCCCTACCGGCTAGGTTTGCTGCCCCTTTATCTCTCCATTTAAAGGCTTCTAAGTTTGAGGCTCCAGAATGCTAAATACAGTACTTGATTTAATGGTAACTACAGTACTTGATTTAATGGTGATTGATTACTTGATTTAATGGCTAACTACAGTACTTGATTTAATGGTGTTTTTCTATGTTTCTGAAATTAACCTTTAATAAAATTGTGATTACTGTCCAGTGTTCTGGAATGTCCCTTTTGTATGTTACCCCTGAATGTCTTCTAAATCTTACCTTTTGATACCAGTTGGAAAGTGGTGTTTTGCTGAAAACATCTTCCATTACTAGAGGAAAAATGTAAACATTGTTCAGTGATGAAATGGTTGGGTAGTGATCAATAAATCTTTTTTCCTGATCCTCCGAGTTTGTATGGTTTAAATTTTTTATGAGAAAAACCACTGATCTGTTAGGATAGACTCGTGCTGCTGACTCGATTGCACATAAGACCAAGGATGGGAATCGTATCCTTTCACCGGTCTCCACAAATATGATGCTATTTCCACCACTCAGGATGTCTTCTGCGGTGGGGGGGGGGGGGGGGGTGCTGTTTTATCCTGCTTGAGTTTCAAGAAAAGAAATGGAAAGAAAAGAGTCTAAACAATTCTAAATGAGGTTGGTGATAATTTACAAGTATTAGAGGTGGATGTTGTTGAAGTGGTATGGTTAACAAAGCCATCACTTCTGATTTTTATGATTTTCAGATTTTTGCTTTAAAGCAGGTGTCTATGTCTTCGACAGAAGGCAGTTGCGGGGACAGAGGTGTAAGGAGTCAGTTGTTAAAAAGAGACTGCTTGTTGAATTTACCACAAGTATGCTGTTGGACTCTTGTGCTATACGAACCTCCACATATTTCACATTAAATTCACTTAAAAACCACATTGAGATGCCCACAATGAATCAATGCAGGGGAATTTACTTGCTAAAAACTTTAGCACATAATAGTTTGTTTTAATTCTTAGCTTTCAGAAATACTTAAAAACTTAAAATATGGCATTAGTTGACTTTTGGGTCAGGATAATATAACTGGTAAACTTTTGGGAAGGATAATATGACTGGTAAACAAGGCAGTTTTACCAGATATATTTCCAACAAATACCTTGATATATGGTTGTATCTTCCAATGCAGAAAAAAAGGATCTAGGGAGATATTCAATAAAAGATTTGATAATCGTCAGTCCCAAACAAGTCCCCTTGGAATGCTGAAAAGGTAGTAAAGGAGGGTCTAAAATAAGTATTTGAGCCACAGAGGTAGAATACATAGGGCCTGATTTATTAAAGCTCTCCAAGTGAAGCTGGGTGATCCAGCAAAACTGGAATGGATCTTGACCATGATTCAAAACATTTGCTAGCTAATAGCAAGTGACTTTGAAGAAATCCATTTCAGGTTTGCTCAATCACCCAACTTCACTGATGAAAGTGTATCTTCTCCAGCCTTGGAGAGCTTTAACACATTTCTACTGCAACCAAGACTAACAGAGCCAAACATGATGGAGAAAAGTCCAAGAAGCAAGCATGGCAATACTTCCAGGCAAACACATTATTTGCCAGAGAGAATTACTAGTGTCCTTTATCTAAAGGATTGTGCAATGTCTATCAGTATATCATCTAAAACAAGAAGGCATTGGGGGTTAAAGGGTGAAAAAGCTTTTTTATTTGTCCTAAACCTAAGTCTTAACTAGTTCTTCAGTCTTACAAACAATTTGAATCAGGATGTTTTTAATAATCCAACAATTTCTTACCAGGTAGAATAATCATTGTGAATTAAAATGTCCTCATGTCCAGCTGTGTGTTATACTGTAGTGACACTAGGTGGCATTTTAACATTGTATTATGTTATGCTGAAACGGTGATACCTTTCAGCATGTATTTACACTACAAGGCTACATTGATGGCAATGTAAATGTATCTAAAAACTTTGACATTTAACCTTGTAATGATTTATCAGCCAGGCCAATGAGAGCAACAACAACAACATGACAAAGACTAAACCCTCACCATTCAAAACTTTATAAAATTTCTGCATACTATGCAGAACTAACTACAAATTCCTTATATACACTTTAGGGTGAAAGATTGCCTTACGTAAGTTAGGCTAATTTCTGGAGATCAATAATTTCATGTAAACAAAATATTATGCTTATGTAACACTAAAGGGTCATAGTTGAAAACCACATATACCTAAGTTGTTGATTTAAAGCAGGACTCCAGTGGCTTTCATTTTCTGATGTCCCAGTGCACTATTTTCATGCCGCCTGTCTGTTTGGCTATTCAGACATAACACAGTACCCCTGATACATCAATAAAATCCGCGCTCGCTGGAAGCGCGAAAGTACGCGCGACCAGCGAGCGTGGTTTACCACGGTCCGGACTCGAGTGTGCTCGTACACTCGCCTCCTCACTGCCAGCCGGATTCCTGCCTTCATAATAATGAGCAATAGGGGGCGCGAATCTGCCAATTAAGGCCGCGAGCTTTTTCAGTTGCTGAATAGCGCGACGGCGTACGATTTCGGATCGCGGATACGAATGCACGAGCGATCATCCGATTCTGCTTGATGAATCAGGGGCAGTGTATTATGATCAGTGTTCTATTGTTCTTCCCTCAATCAATCAATATCTGCTAAAAGAGGAGGGAATATGCTTGCTTTCTGGCTGCTCATGTCTTAACCCACATTTGGATGTATAAAAATATTCATCACCACTAAATTATGTGGTCTTTTCTGCATTTTTTGTCATTGCAGTACATACCATAACATTCCATACCAAGTCCATGCAGTGGTCAGACCAGCTATTCAATCATTCCAAAGATCCAGTTTGGCGATTTAAAAGAAATGCCACCAGAACTTGATGAATGACTAATAACAGCCTGAGGATATCTACAGCTTATAAAAAAGGTAATCTGACATTACCTCAAGTACAGGAAGATTCCATTAATGGAATGCCTGATTCCCTGTTTTATAAATAAAACCATTAACAGCAAAAAAAAAGAAATGAAAGAATACTGTGAGGAAAGCATTGCAATATAGATGAGTATCAGTACAAACTTTTTATGGTTTTTATGTTACCTCGGCTTAGTAAATTTTATTATTAAAATGAGTAGAGTTCAACTTTAGTGAGTTTAAAAAAAAACATTTTAGTTAAAAAACACCACTATGAGCCCTACTAGCGGTAGGACAGTATGCCCTCAGTACAGGTTCAGAGCCCTAAGGGGGATAGTAAAGATTCCTTGGGCAGAAGTGGTACCGTAAGCAGTGGTAAGTTCCACCACCTATTTCCATTACCTGCAATGGTGCTCAAACATCCTCAGAGCAGACCCCTCTTTGCACAGGACAGTATCGTTATAGGAAGATGTAATGTCCCTGTAATAAATAGAATGTCTTTTTCTCTTGTCTTAGGAAGTGTGTCTGACCAGGTCAATTTGACTTCATGAGAGTCTCTAGCATAACACATTTTAACTGTGCAGTCACATATAGATAAAACCAATGTAGGACTATAAAAATGAAGAATCGCATGATGTTGGTCCATTTTTTTTTTCTGAGACTTGAATGCAGCTATAAATGTGATTGTAGCCTTACTTAAAACTGGCTTTGATTATCTGGAAGACCACTGACTGGGCTTAGAAGGTTCAGATCAGAGGTTGATTAGCTAAATATTATCATCTGCCCAGAAATCTAGACATCAGTGAAACGCCCAGGTGGTTAAGCGACTTATATTTTAATTTAAAAATCTCTTTAGTAAAAGTTTGGATTTTCATTTTCAGTTGCAGTAACTGCAGTTTCTGTAAAACTGTCACCAAACTTGTCTCCAAACTTGATGTAAAAGTTTTTATGACTGGTTTAATAAAAAAAATAAATGAACAGTGTTGGCACAATCCATATATTGCAACAGATGTTTACAAGGCTGTATCGTTTCTATTAGACAATGTGTAACATAAGAAAACGTAGACAGATACATTTTAAAAACCTTGCAGTTTCCAACGATACAAATCATAATTTAATCTATGCGATAACTTTATAAACTCAGTATATACTCACATAAGCTGTATCCACTGCCAAATTCTAAAATTGTGCTATATCGAAATTGGATGTATTAATAGATAGCCCCAAGCAGGAACAGGAGAGGCAGCCGCAGCAATCACCACCAACCCAGGTAATATAAAAAGTTGTATTTTCCTTCAGATATGTATTTTGTTATTGTAGGAGTTCTAAAAAACAAAATGGGTGTGTTTGGATCATTTGAAACTATGTTTTCATCTCCAATTTGCATTGGTAACAGCCCTACACTTAATACATTATAATTTATGATTGTAATGAACCTATAAATAACCATTTCATAACCATTTCTATGAACTAGATGATTTACTATAGATCGTTGGGCGTTACATGGAATGGTTTTTATAAATATTTAAATAGATAGGTTAAAAAAAACTAGATTATGATTAACAATTTTCATGATTGTGTGATTACTATGAGTGATTAGCTTCAAACACAATCACTGCAGAGAGGTATTTTAAATTTCATGCCGCTCTGCCCACAAAAATATTAATTCAAATCAATATCCAGGGTTTTCCCTCACAGGGGATCAGTGTCATCACAGCATGACAGGAAAAATAAACACAAAATGTTGCCTCTTGGCTCATTCTCTCTGACACTTATCAGTTGGTCCCACACACCTAAACATTGGGAGACCTCCAGGTCTCTCCCAGCACATATGCTACACCCAGCCTGTCCACCTGAGCTACCCAGCCTTAGGCTACAACTCTCCGCTCTCCCCTATTTTAGGAGATCTGCCTTTTTTATTATCATTGCCAAATGTGTCAGAGCCATTCTCAACTCCTGGCCTGGAAGTGCTATGGAGTGTCTGTGTGGACAGCAGTGTCTGTATTCTTCTTTACAAACTCAATCATTCACTGTACAAACTGAAAGAAATGTATCAATATTTTGCTTTCCTTTGAATCACTCAACTAATATTTAGTTGTTTAAACACTGTTTCTGAGAATTGCTGCACGTCTGTGTTGCATGGAGTCCTCCAACTTCTGGCACCCGTGAACAGGTATTTCAGCCCAGGATGATTGGACTACATTTTGGATGTCACCCCATACGTTTTCTATTGGATTAATGTCCAGGGATTGGTCTGGTCACTCCATAACGTTAATTTTGTTGGTCTGGTGCCAGAACATTGCTTGTTTACTAGTATGTTTGGGGTTGTTGCCCATTTCAAGGGCATTTCCCTTTGGCATAGGGCAACATGACCTCTTATGATATTTTCTTGTATTCAAACTGATCCATGATTCTGGGTATGTGATAAATAGACCCAACACCACAAACATTTCTTATATCATGATGCTTGTTCCACCATGTTTCACTGTCTTCACACTTTGGCCCTGATTTATCAATGGAATCCGCGTACGCTCGACGCGCGTATATACGCGCCAATATAAGAGGCGTTTCTCTGCGACTAGGCTCTTGGACTCTATATATTTTAGAAAGGGTGTTCTTTTAAACGACCTTGTGTTCTTCGGTCACTTTATTGCTTTTTGGTTGTTAGGAGACATTGGTACTACTGACTACCTCACTGAAGTACTGTGAGCTGTGAAAATAGTAATTATACCAGGGCTTCCGGGAATTAAACCTGTGCGTGCACTCATGATTCTCCTGTTGGCATCACAGACTATTTGTACATTCAGTGAATGATATCACTTCCGGTTGCGAAATGCGATTTCCTGCAGTTTGGGGGCCTGAATTGCCACATGGGTGCAATTGATGGCCCCCAAAACATTAGGAAATCCCGCTCGCCTGAAGAAATACACCTTTACCTTCCTCCACTCCTGAGCTGTTTTAGGGAAGTGGGACGAGGTCCACAATGGCATTAATGACCTTCGTAAAAACCCTGGAAACTGTAGTCTGGCTTAGTCCACAAATTAAGGCGGAGAAGGTTTAAAAGGAACCCCTTCCTAAAATATACAGAGTGGCCAAGAGCCTGGTCATTACTGGCACTGCCTGGCTTCTCTTGGTTTTTGGAGCAATTTTATCTTCCAGCAATCTGTACAGGTCATGGATGACCTGGCGAGACAGGCAGAAACGCCGTTTGACATCCTGGTCACGTAAAGTCTTAAGATGGCTACGCTCCAAGAAAATGCGTGGCTCCCAGACCCGTTGCGAAGTAGGAGCTTGCTCCTGTGATTGTTGTTATTGCTGCTCCTCCTCTGCAGTAAAAAGCAGCATTGTGTTTAATGCCCCAACAGCAGTAGTGAAGAGCAAGTCTACTTCTAAGTCCTGCTCCATGACAACAACAAGCAAAATTCTCGCCCGTACTGTATCTCTATAAATTTGTACAGAGCTTCTTAGCCATTCTGCATGCAAACCAAAACTTTACAAAGACAAAAAAGAACACACAAACCAGAAGACTGCTACAAGAAAAATGAAAAGTAAGAATACACCATTTATTTTATTCCTCCAAAAAATGTTTTTGGTGTGTTGTCCCATAACTCTTTGATTTTTTTCCTTCTAGTAACATGGAGCCAAGGAGAATGGCCACCACCGCTGTCACCACCGCCACCAGCACCGTCGCTGCTGCTGCCGGCCCCACCACCACCACCACCACCATCGCTGCTGCCGGCCCCGCCACCACCACCACCCCAGGGTCTGCAGTTCATAGACCAACAGGCAGCTCCCTCAGGCCAGCTAGGTTGGTCTGTGAAGCTGGCCAAGTAACATCTAGGCCCCTGGCCCCTCAACCTGGAACCCCAGCTAGTTTGAGCAAGACCAGGGATTCTGCTTCCAAGGCAGCCCTTATGGAGGCCTACGTACAACATTCTCCATGACTCCGTGGGGGCTTGCACTCCCAGGCCTCCCATGCTGTAAGGCAGGGACTCTGGAAGGAAATTTCCAGGAGTGTAAATGCAGTGGGAAGTACACAATGGACCATTACCCAGTGTCAAAAACGTGTGAGTGACATCTTCAGACACGTCAAAAGGCTCCTGGGCACAGAGACCGGAAGGAGAGGGGCCTATCGTGAACATTAACATTTGTTGATGTTCAAATGTCATGTTTCTGCATAATGTTATGGTGACCCACAAAGTTATGTGATATTGTAGTAATTTTTTATTTTCCCTTGATAGCAACCAGTGGATGCAGGTGGATTGGGTCAACCCAGTGTGGACAGCCAGCTTCCAAGCCTCACTCAGAGGCTACTTGGCCATTTTGATAGAGTAGTGGAGTCAAGGATGTCTGCCCTATTTTCAAATAATTTGGAACCGGTCCTTACGCTCCTACATGAAAACCTCAATCAAAATCACCAGGACCGAGAACCGGTCCTTACGCTCCTACATGAAATCCTCAATCAAAATCACCAGGACCGAGAATTTAACCAACAACATCTGGTGGCCATGAATCGTCTGATAGAACCGGACCAAGTACAATCGGCCACTTTGGGTGCCTACATGTTCAGAGTTGACCATCTCTGTGACATGTTAAGTGAATCCCTGGGCCAACAATCTCAGCAATTATTCAGGCGATTATTCACAGGCTGGGTTGGCAAATCCCAATAGGTGCTGCTGGCCCCCGATCCCCTGCAGAGCAGCCAGTGTCATCCTTCTCTCCGGCTCCACCCTGTTTCCCGGCTGTTGCCTGGCCACTTCCACCTCCTAGCCGCCCACCCTGTGCCCCTTCTCGCTCAATTAGTGCCCCTGCCCGATCACCCTGTGCCCCTGCCCCGCCACTCTGTGCCCCTGCCCCGCCACTCTGTGCCCCTGCCCGGCCACTCTGTGCCCCTGCTTGCCCAATTAGTGCCCCTGCCCTATCACCCTGTGCCCTTGCCCGGCCACTCTGTGCCCCTGCCAGGCCACCCTGTGCCACTGCCCGGCCAATTAGTGCCCCTGCCAGCTCACCCCCATGCCCCTGCCTGGCCAATTAGTGCCCCTGCCAGCCAACCTCGTCCCCCTGCCAGCCCACCCCGTGCCCCTGGCTGTCCACCCCGTGCCCCTGGCTGCCCCCTATGCTGTGGGGGGTCCTGTGGTCGAGGCCAGAATGTTGAGGTGGGCCGGGCCCATGGCCGTTCTGTGGGGGGGGGGTCTTGAGGCCGAGGCCAGGATGTGGAGGCGGCCCGTGGCCAGGCTGTTGGGGTGGACCTCTCCCATGGCTGGGCTGTTGAAGTGGCCCTTGGCTGTAGCCGTGCCGGATCTGGTCAAAGTATGTAGATGGATGCCGGGTGACAGGTGAGAACATTCTTCACATTCTTCCTGTCATTCTTCACTCAATTTTTTCAAGAATCCATGAGATCGCCAAGGTGGGTTTGAGTTGGTATCCTGTGTAAAGACTCTTGTTTGTATAAGATAGCTTAATCTCTATTTTGTGTTTGTCCACAGGTTAGTGACCCTCGCACTTCGACACTTTACCTATCTAAGTTTCTTTTGATGTGGCCCAAGTATGCTCCAAATGCAGTTTTGCTATCTATTCCCCGAAGAATGTTCCAGTTTGTAAATTTGCCGTGCCAAACAAGAAAGAAAGGTTATTCCTGGGGCCAAGCTAATTATGGGTATGGCACTAAAGTGATGCAGTTTGTTGGCAATGAAGGTTGTGGGTGTTCACAAGGGACAAACCTGGCTAAGTGACATTTAACCTTTGTCTTCTGTCAAAAGCTGCCTAGACATGAAGCTAGTCATACGCTCCTAATGATACTTGATGGAGCTAGGCCTTTCAAAGTATCTCCTACTTTCTTTTCATGGCTTTTAAGGAATGTTCTAAGGATCTAAATTGGAGAAATACTTACATTTAGATACAGAACTTCTGTCCTGTGGAGGAGGTGCTGGCAAGGGCGCTCTAGTAGCTCTAGATAAAAAATGAACACCATAAGTAAAAGTGGGTGGGCAGGACTAAACTAGATTTGTAAGGTTAGTTAAAATGAATAGAATAATGCAGAACTTCTAAACGATACTTTTTGCCTAAGTCCAAAAATTCTGAGCAAACATTTGTCAGTACAACTATGGACAACTAAACAACTGTCTATTTTTGTTCATGCTAGCCAACAACCTAGCAAGAACCTTCATTTGATGCATGATTTATGACTGGAAGCTACATGAAATCCTGCTAGATCTTTCTTTGTATTTGTAACCAAAAATGGTGAAAGTAGTGTGAGAATGTTTTGAATTGCAACATATGTTACAAAAGTTGATTCTAAGGTTAGTTTACAGGCAATTTCCTCTGCCTCAGCTGCCTCCTCTCCTTCTCGGAGGACTCTGGCTGCAGATGTTGGGCAGTGGGCTCCTCCTCCAGGGATGGCTCCCCCTCTGGGGATGGCTCCTCCTTCCCCGGGGATGGCACCTCCTCTCCTATGACTGGCTCCTCCTTCAGTGAAGCCTCCACATCCCCAGGAGGATGTCTCCTCCTCCTCCACATCCTGGGGGACACCCAGTCGCCTGTGTGTCCGCTGGATAATTTGCAGCCGCCGCGTGATGGAGAGTTGGCTGTAATAACAAAAACAAATATCCAAAATGATTAAGGGTAGTATAATATAGGAAGTGAAAAAACAAACAGTTCCAGGCTAAACAATACTACTTTACACAAACAGCAAGCATTCCAAAACACCACTCCTTAATAAGAGGAGAAGACAAAATGCAAAACTTACCAGACAAGATGTGGTCCCCCACTTCACGTACCAAATCAGCCCTTCTCCGCTTGAGGTCACCAAATGTGTTGGATCTGGACGACAGATGGGCGCGTACCTGCACGGGTCCACAGCCAGTCTGCAAGCCTCTCTGCAATTTGGTGCTTTACAAAAATCGACTTCTGCTGGTCAAATGGATTCTGCTGGCCGCAGAATCATTGTCTAAAAAAAAAAGAGAAACAAAATGTCAGTTATTTTGACAACAACCAAACACCTCTTAAAAACAAAAAAAGAGATCACTGATTGATATATTTTCTATGTAAATTTTTCAACAAATTGACATAGTTTGGTTGCAATTGTAAACTATTTGTTTGTTAATATTGTGTCTCTCCCAAGAATAACCCCATGCATTAGTGCTGGGACTAATCCAACTTTTTGAAGCACTGACCCATAGGGAGTTGTAATATAAGCAATGGTTGTCTGTTATTCACATGTATCCCCATGCACACAAGTCACCGTGAATGTGTCGGATACATTGTCAGAGGGGCCTATAAGGCCTGCTTTCACCAGAGTTACTACACTCCCTGAGTCTAGCAGCGCAGTCACACTTTGATCATTCACTTTTAACTCACACAAATATTTTTCCGTGCTCTCTGAACCTGCCACAGTACATACCACTTGCGCAAACATAGACATGCGGTTTTTCATAAAGGCAACATCACATTGCATAAGTTCAGTAGTTATAGGACAGTTCACTGCAATGTGTCCCAACTCCTTACACCGAAAACATCTTATAGGCCCTTTGTTTACTCCAAAATTATACACCTTTGGCTTTCCTGAGCCCACAGTCTCATTATCTCCTTCATTTAAAGTCTTCACATTTCTCCCAGCTCCCTTACTCCCCAGAACAGTCTTACCAGGAACTCTTGGAATCCGTGGGGTTGAGGGCTGAGAGTTATTTCGAAGATCCTCAGCCGCAGAGTATCGCTTCAACAGATCCACAAGCTAGTCTGCTGTCCTGGGGTCCCCATGAGTCATGAGGGCTGGGGGTAGCGATCTCAGGAACTTGTCGAGGACCACCCGCTGCACCATGTCAGGGGCTGATAACATCTCTGGTTGTAGCCACTTCCGGGTCAAATTGATGAGATCAAACATCTGCGAACGTGGGGGCTTATCCATTTTATATGTCCACTGATGTACTCTCTGGGCTCTGACTGCTAGGGTAACACCTAGCCGAGCCAGGATCTCAGACTTAGGTTTATCAAAGTCCTGGGCAGCCTCAGGTTTCAGGTAAAAATAAACCTTTTGCGCCTCACCTGCAAGAAATGGGGTAAGCAGTCCTGCCCACTGTGCCTTTGGCCATGCCTCCCACACTGCTGTCATCTCAAAAGTAGCCAGGTAAGCTTCCACATCATCCTCTGTTGTCATCTTTTGCAAAAAGTGACCCACATGGATAGTTGTCAGCTCTTTTCCTGGCTGTATCACTGGAAGACTTGCCACATGCTGCACCACTTTCTGCAAGACTTGACGGTCTTTATTCGTGGCCTCAATCAGGGTGGTTAGCTGTGCAGACAGTAAGCAGTTGGCTTCTTGCTGGGTTGCATTTGTACGCTGTTGTTCTCTTGTTGCCTCCTGCTGGGCTGCAGCAGACTGTATCAGGGCCTTTACCATTTCATCCATTTTCAGACGTTAATGTGTTCCCCGCATCCTCCACCACTGTGAGGGGTTAAGCTCAGGATTGCTGGGGTCAAAGGACACTTGTCTGATTCATCCAATTCAGATCACACACTGAGGTATAGGTGTTAAGCTGACTTGTTGTCAGGTATATTTGAAGGTTGCAGATAAAATAACAAAAATAGCAAAAGAAAACCTCGCCTGTCCGGCACTTACTATACATCTGACGTTCCTGTCTATCAGCTGGAGGGCTTCTCCCTGTCAGCTCCAAACAAAGCTTTCAGCAACCTTTTATTTAGGTTTGAGTTCATTCACACAGACCAACTTTCTGTGTCCCCAGGCAGATTAATCGCCTTAATTGGGGTATTCAAGATCTTTGCTCATTTTTACAGGAAACCAGCAGCTGAGTTCACTAGAACACGCATTCCATTGATAAATCATGGCCTTTTATCTAAAGATTTTGGGAATGCCTATCAGTATATACTGTAAAACAGGAAGGCATTGGAGTTACAAGTGTACAACATTTTCTTTTCTCTTTCTTAGCCTTAACTGTAACCTAATTCTCAAATAGTCTTGAGTCCAACAAATACTTTGCAAAAGGATTTTTTGTTTTCAATTTAATAGGTTTCAAGGTAGAATAAACATTGCAAATT
Organism: Pyxicephalus adspersus; assembly: GCF_032062135.1. Classification (NCBI taxonomy): domain Eukaryota; kingdom Metazoa; phylum Chordata; class Amphibia; order Anura; family Pyxicephalidae; genus Pyxicephalus; species Pyxicephalus adspersus. Next base: position 28,065,036 of record NC_092861.1, on the reverse strand, counting down.
CCGATGTCTATAAGTGCAGTTGTGTATTTCACTGTAGTGTTACCAGGTGGAACCTCAACAGTGTATAATGTTAAACTGCGATAACTTTTAACATGTATTTACACTACAAGGCACATAGTTTATGCCTACAATTATGGCAATATAAATGTATGTAAAAGCATGCATGTTTTGACAATTACAGCAACAACTTGACAGAGACTAACCCCTTACCACTCTATTCAAAACTTTTTAAAAAACGGCTTTACACTGTCCGAAACCGAAACCCAAAATTTCTTACATACACTTTAAAGTAAAATATTACCTTACATAACCTAGGATAATTTTCTGGGCTCCACTTCCATGTAAATAAAATATAAGGGTAATGCAACAGTACACAATCATAGTGTACTATTGTGGATTTAAAGCACGATTCTGGTAACTGTGCATTTGTTGGCTCTCTTTTGCTTATGCACTTGACTAATTTTTTTGCCCCTTCTCTCTTTGGCGTTTCACACGTTTCTTGGCGTTTCTTTAAACCACCTTTGGGTGGGTAGCATTCTTGTGAAATCACTGGACTCGAGAAGTGGAGAAGTAGATGCCAGTTGTCAACATGGAGGGATCTGGATGAGGATGGAGAGATCATGTGACCACGAGGACACGTATTAAGGGTGAACAAATGGGGGGGGGGGTACAAGTTAGCTGGTGTAGAAAATATATAAATTTGGTTGTACTCTTCTCTTGAAGCACTTGCTGAATATTGGCTATGGGATCTTTACACTACCTAGTCCTATACAGACTTCAATGCCATTTACCAGAAAATTTCAGATTCTTATAAATTTATAACAGAATTCTCCCCATTCAAATCAGGCCCGATTAGATTAGAATAGATTTGTTAATACTATTGAGTATTATAGAGGTGAAATACTGCAAAATACCTTGCAAATGACGAGAAACAGACCTACCCGCTTTTCTCCTAACAAAGAACCTGAATCTGAATGACGATATGCAGCTTACTTCCAAGGTTTCATGCAGTGCTGGACTTTAATTAGACTACTGGTCCTATTATTAACTGCATTAAATGTTTATTTGAAAAGAAACAAAAACAGATGAGTAAATCAAATTGAATAGAAAGCAGCAGTTCATAAACTTGTATACATTCAAAAATAATTTAAAGCAACATAGCACAAATGGGATTATAATATCATGCATTTCTAAATATTAATACTTTTATTTCCTTGAACAGCTGCATATGTTGAAGGGCAATATTGTTGATAGAGATGTTCAACTAAAGTGTTGCTCCCTGGTTCCATAGTTTTCTGTTTAACGCTGCATCAAGAGATAACGTTTCAAACATCATCTCGGACATGCGTGCCTACGAGGCATAGTGCACCACAAATCCAGGAAAAGGAGGAGGTGGAAGAGGATGAGGAGGAGATTACAGGCATGGGAGAAGGAGAGGGAGGGGCAGAGGAGGATATTGAGGGTACATGGCATCCATCCACCCAAACACAAGGGGGCATGTTCTCTGTATGACAAACCAGGCGCAGGAGGAGGAGGACGACCCTGTGCTGCTGTTCGACCCACAGGAGTGTGGGTCGAGAAATTCCTCAAGTGTGGGGAGTTTGAGCCACATGACATCCTTCATAGTGGAGTGCATAGCCAAAGATCTGTGCATACAACCATACAACATATAAAAACAAAGACTGACGACTATTGGATTGGTACATTACTGGATCCATACGAGATACAACAACTCATCTTGCCCCAATACAGGGGACCTAAAATACAGCACTACCAAGAAGTGCATGTAAGGGACTTGTACTCAGCCTTTCCGGCTGCCACCAGCAGCAGCAGGGATCCCTATTGGAGTTCCACCAGCCATGGGAGCCAAACAACTGCCTTAGGCGGCATGGGTGGCAGCAGCGGTAGAGGTCATCTAAACCAAACTATGCAGGCTATTTTTCAGCAGAAGCAAGCCGCAAGTCGTGCGGCAATTGCCAAAGACACTCAGCAGCGCTACTCAGTCATGGTGCAGGAGTACCTGAGCTCTACATGGGACATCTGCAACCTGCAAAGCCAGGACCCAATACACTACTGGGTATCCAAGCTTGAGCAGTGGCCGGAGCTGGCAGACCATGCCATTCAGATCCTTGCCTGCTCAGCCACAAGTGTGTTATCTGAAAGAGCGTTCAGTGCAGCTGGGGGCGTACTGAGTGACAAACCACAGGGCTCATGTGGCCGTGAGATCTAGGCGCCATGTCTCCAGTCCCCTAACCAGCCAGATTTACCAGCATCTGTTCCAGGACATGAAGCAGTGGAATGACGTTGTTCATCCCGTAGTCCTGGCAACTGCCAAATAACATGGCCTCCTCAAAGGGCCTGAGCAAACGGCAGGTGTCACGCATGAGCTGCCCCTGGCTGACATCAAAGTTACACATGGGAGTACTCCTATCCGCTTGGATCATCAAGAATTGGTTGATGGCCTTTCTCTGTTCGTATAGTCGATCCAACATATGGAGGGTGGAATTCCAACGTGTGGAAACATCGCATATCAGCCTATGTTGGGGGATGCCGTTCTGCCGCTGCAGCTCAAGGAGGGTGTGCTTTGCGGTGTACGAGTGGCTGAAGGGCAAAGTTTCCTGGCCATTTTTATGATGTCTTGCAGATGGGTGGAAGACTTCAGGAGCCACTTGACAACCAGATTGAAGACGTGTGCCTTGCAGGGTGCATGGTTCAGCGTTTCTTGATGCAGCGCAGACACAAATGTTCTTCCCGTTGTTGGTCACTATGGTTCTGATTTTCAGTTGTCGCAGAGAGAGCCATGTTTCGATTTCTTAATGAATCACACGGAGCAGTTCCTCCCCTGTGTGACTCCGTTCCCCCAGGCAAACCAGGTGCAGAATAGCGTGACACCGCCGTGCCCTGCACATGTGGTATGCTGGAGGGCCACTGTGAATTGTCCCTGCAGTGGAGGCTGAGGAGATGATAGAGGATGAGGAAGCAGAGGCGGACGTTGTCGCAGGACCAGCGGCGTAAGAATGTGGAGACGAAAGCGGTGTCACCTGGCCAAGATGCTGGTGTGGCTGTGCAGGAATCACATTCACTCAGTGGGCCGTAAAGGACATGTATTGTACCTGACCGCAGTTACAGCTCCACAGGTCGGCACTGCCATGCACTTTGGCAGACACTGGCAGGCTCAAGGACTGGCCCATCTTCTGTTCTACATATTTGTGCAGGGCTGGTACTGCCTTTTTCGCAAAGAAATGATGGCTTGGGACTCTCCACCTCGTCTTGGCACAAGCCATCAGTTCTCTGAAAGGTGCAGAGTCCACCACTTGGAAAGGGAGGGACTGCAGCACCAGGAGCACATTCAGCTTCTGCGCCATTGGATGAGTGCACGCATTCTGTTTTCTCTTGCCAATCGCTTCGGTGAATGATTGCTGACAGAATGACTGATGTGGAGTAGGAAGAGGAGGAGCATGAGCATCTGGACCAGCAGAAGATGGAAATGACATACAGCTAGCTTCGGCTGAGGTGGTGTTGACTGACTGTAAGCCGGTGCGTGCCACTGGGTGATGCAGCGGTTGCTGCGGCAGGCTGGACCACCACATCAGGACCACGGTTCTCCCAGGCCACTTTAGAGTGATGCTGCATATGTTGACGCAGGGCCGTGGTGCCAACATTGGCACCCTGGCCACGCTTCACCTTCTGCCCACATATTCTACATATGGCCATGTTAACCTCCTCCAGCGGCTTAACGAAAAACTGCCACACCGCCGAGCAGGTGATTTTCCCCCCAACACTCTGCGCTGACTGACTGCTACCGCCACTGCCTCCATGAACCCCTGCACGACTACTTCCCAGGCAGGTAGGCTGCTGCGAAGCAAGTGGTGGTATGCCACCCTGCTGACTACCAGCCATGCTACCACCTTGATGGCTCAGCCGCTGCCTCACGGGTAAGCTGCCACCCTCTTCTCCTGTCTGAAAGGTGCAGAGTCCACCACTTGGAAAGGGAGGGACTGCAGCACCAGGAGCACATTCAGCTTCTGCGCCATTGGATGAGTGCACGCATTCTGTTTTCTCTTGCCAATCGCTTCGGTGAATGATTGCTGACAGAATGACTGATGAGGAGTAGGAAGAGAAGGAGCATGAGCATCTGGACCAGCAGAAGATGGAAATGACATACAGCTAGCTTCGGCTGAGGTGGTGTTGACTGACTGTAAGCCGCTGCGTGCCACTGGGTGATGCAGCGGTTGCTGCGGCAGGCTGGACCACCACATCAGGACCACGGTTCTCCCGGGCCACTTTATAGTGATGCTGCATATGTTGACGCAGGGCAGTGGTGCCAACATTGGCACCCTGGCCACGCTTCACCTTTTGCCCACATATTCTACATATGGCAATGTTAACCTCCTCCAGCGGCTTAACAAAAAACTGCCACACCGCCGAGCAGTTGATTTTCCCCCCAACACTTTGCCCTGGCTGACTGCTACCGCCACTGCCTCTATGAACCCCTGCACGACTACTTCCCAGGCAGGTAGGCTGCTGCGAAGCAAGTGGTGGTATGCCACCCTGCTGACTACCAGCCATGCTACCACCTTGATGGCTCAGCCGCTGCCTCACGGGTAAGTTGCCACCCTCTTCTCCTGATAATGATGAAGCCCCTTCTTCACACGGCTCCCAAGTGCGAGTGGCTTCATCATCATCGAGTAGTGTATGCACGTCACTGATGTGTATGATGGCACTGATGAGTATATATTTTTCTTTTTATACTCAAATACGTCACTAAACGCTTTCACTACATATAACTGCAGAAGTGAACTGAGAATATATTTTTATTTTTGTTTTTGTACTGAAATAGGCCACTAAACTCTTTCATCACAAATAACTGCAACAGTGAACTGCGTATTTATTTTTCTGGATATATAAATTGCTGGAATGACAGAGCTGTATAATGGCTATTGGGATCCCCAAATAATCCTTCCCTGCACTTGTAAATCGCTTTTCTAGCACTGTCCCTAGCGCCTTCTGACATCTCTCCCTGCACTAAGATGCTGTGAAATTCCTCCTTTTCCTTTCCCTGCACTTATAAATCGTTGTTTGAGTTTTTTTCTCACAATGAGGTTTCTCCTAACACTCTCCCTACTGCCTGCACATGTCTGTCCCTGCACTCAGAATGCTGTAAAATGTCTTAATCCAAGATGGCTGAGGCTATTTATAGGGCTGTGACATCACAGGGCTGGCTGCCCCTACAAAATAATTTATGGGAGAAGGCACCCCCCCTTTCACCCAACTTGCGGGGACGGGAGCACCTGTTGAACAGGGTGATTTTCTGTGACGGATGTTCTCTATTTTATGGAGTCATCCGTCCTCTCCCCGTATATGCACACTTGTCTTGTTAGATGGTCGCACTGTGCTGGGACCTATAGTCCACAGGTCACAGCACTGAGCTGAATACATGTGAGCCTGCCCTCTGTCAAACAAACAGCGCTGCCCAACCTAACGTCACTCTGCTGGTCTTCAGAGGTTTCCCCATGCCAGCAACGTGCACGTGCAGCGGGGGGACTTCCCTAGGATGGCGTCCCAGTGTATCCGTTACCATCGACCCGGCCCCTGTGGCAAATTTTCTTGCAGATTGTGGTCCCTGACTAAAAATGTTTGCCCACGCTTGTTGTAGCCTCACACAGTTACTGAAGATTTGTTACCTACACTTCTATAATGCAAATCTCTCATTTCATCGCATCCCTAAGGTGCAATACTGGATTGAGATCTTGGTGACCATGAAGGCTATTTGATTGCAGTGAACTCACTGTTATGTTCAATAAACCATTTTCAGATGATCTGAGCTGGACGTAGCCATTAGAACATGGGTACACTGAGGACATAAAGGGATGGACATGGTCAGCAAAAATACTAACATAGGATATGGCATTCAAACAATGTGTTACTAAAGGGCCCAAAGTGAGCTAATAAAATGTCCCCCACACCACTACACCACCGGCCTAAACCATTGATACACGGCAGGATATATCTATGAATCAATATTGTTTACTTCAAATTCTGACCCTACCATTTGATAGTGCCACAGAAAGCAAGATTTGTCAGACCAGGGAATGTTTATCAAACCTCTTCTTGTTCAATTTTGGTGAGCTCAAACTTACTGAGCTCAGGTGCCTGCGTCAGGTGCCTGTTTTTAGCTGACAAGATTGGCACCTGTTACTATACTTATATACTTATATATATACTTATATAGCCCATCTGCTTCAAGGTTTGATGTGATTCAGAGATTCTCTTCTGCATAACTCACTTGTAATAAGTGGTTATTTAGTTACTGTTGTCTATCATCTTAAACCAGCCTGGCCTCTGACTTCTGGCACCAACAAGACATTTTTCGCTCAGAGGACTGCAGCTTACTTGATGTGTATACTTTTTTTAGACCATTTTCTCTAAGGTATTGGAGACTTACGCTGTGTGAGAAACCCCCAGCAGTTTGCCAGTTTTTGAAATACTCAGCACGCCTGGTGCCAACAACCATGTCACATTTAATGTCACCTAAATCTACTTTCTTCCCCATTATAATGCTAAATTTGCACAGCTTTATCAGGTTGTTTTGACAATTTCTACATGCCTACATGCTTCAAGTTGCTTCCAGTTGGTTTAGGTTCTATTTATAAATGCCACTTTAAGCCCCTCCCACTTTAGTGCACCCACTTTGCTGTGGTGCACAGAATTACCCTCCTTTTTTGGATGCCTTCAATTTTCACTATTCAAACACTGCCTCTGTTTAACACCATTTGTCACATATACTGTTAACATTTCTACCCTACCAATATGCAAAAAAACACCCCGTCACCAAAATTATTGGGAATGGTGAAGGGGGTATGTTCAAAGTGAAATAATTTTACAGAAATAATCTTATTTTTCCTGACCACCTCTAGAATTTCAGTGGCAATACTCTTTTTGATGACAATGGCTTTTCAATTACCTTGTCAGTCTGATTTAAAAATGTATCTTCCTGATCAATCCTTTCTGGTAAAACTGGTAATTAATTTTTTGTGTGACAGTACAAATGTTCATTGTCTTTGCAATCAACCTGCAAGGTCAGCAATGTAAATTCACAAAATGTCAAAGCTTAGCTTAAGATTGGCAAAAAAATTACTCCTCTTGCAAAAATATAATTCATAGTGATATTAATAGCGTAGCAAAAGTGGATTTAGAAAATTGCCTACTGCTTACCTTAATGCTGCTCGGAGCTTAATTCAACATAAACATATGGCTGGAGAGTATACAGAATTTTATGTTCCCAATCACAGAGACACTGAGGCTAAATAGTCTCTCTCGTCTACATTTTTTCTGTTAATGGCCAATTCACAGCTGCACTTTGTCCAACGTCAATTGTCTCAAAATTGCTTTTTACAGTATTTTACTATTCAAGGATAGTAGCTAAGGAATACCAAACCAATATATCTAATTTTTTTTTTCTTTGCTTTTTTGTGTGAAAACCTTACGTATAGGGAAAAAAGTGGATATTATTTTTTAATTCAGTGTCCGTGGTGATAAAGACAGAAAAGGATTTTAGCACACCCCCCCCCCCTTCAGAGAAGAAGGTAATTTTTACTTAACATAAAAGAACTGTCTACCCTTTAATGTAAACAATTTAGTTTAGGTCTGCTATAAGCAGAAACACTTGCAAAGCATAGTACTGTAACTAACTACAGAACACAAAATCATAACATGACAACTTTCTTCATTGATGATAACTTATTATGCTACTGCCATGACATCATTGGGATCTTTAACACTTTTTCACAAGAGTTATGTTCCTTTTAAAGAGTGTCTCTTTATTGATTCCTTGCAAAGTCCTACTGCATAATGGCAATTCCAAACTCGATGTACCGATTGCCCTATCTGTTACTATAAGGAAGTCTTATGACAACATGAAGATATTGCGTGAAGCAATCCAGTATAAAACACACAAGTGGAACACCTGTGGTGAACTAAAGGTCATTGACATGCTGATGAAAATGCAAACAGGATTCACAAAATACTGCTGTTTCCTGGGTCTCTGGATCACCCAGATTCACTGATGAAAGTGTATCTTCTCTGGCCTTGGAGAGATTTGATAAATCAGGCTAATTGGGGCTGACTTAATAAAGTTCTCCAAGGCTGGAGAGAATACGCTTTCATCAGTGAATCTGGGTGATCCACCAAACCTGGAATCGATTTCTTAAAAGTCATTTGATATTTGTTAATAAATGTTTTGAATCCTGGATTCATTCCAGGTTTGCTGGTACACCAAGCTTCACTGATGAAAGTGTATCTTCTCCAGCCTTGGAGAGCTTTTATAAATCAGTCCCAATGTGTCTGGCATGGTAAAAAAATGGTAACCCCGAGTCACACTCAGGGTAGGTAAACCTATGGGAGGTAATAGTAAATAGAGCTTTACCTGATGCGCCGGTGTCCCGCGCTGTCCATCGCCGCAATCTCCGTCTTCTTCTCTCTTCCTCCGGCCGGCTTCTGCATCCGATGAGTCACTGAGGAGTTCCCAGTGACGTTGGTGCGTGTGTATGTTGCCGGCGGGGTGGGCTGGGAAATTCAAAATCCATTTGTATTGCATTCAATACAAAATAACTGTATTAAATGCAATACATTAGATTTATATGTGTAAAAGCAGTACATTGTTTTCATGAACATTTATTTTATAGTATATATATTAGTATGAGTATAATATGTATTTTTGTTTAATTAAAAAAAAAAATATATTTTTTTAAATATATAGATTTTTTAATTTATTCAATTTATTATTTTTACATGATTTTTTGTTTCAAACTTTATTATACTCATACCATTATATTATACTGTAAAATAAATTTTCATGAAAAACATTGTACCTCTTTTAGACATATAAAACGGGAAAGAAATGAACCGCTAGGGAGGTTAATCGTGGTGTGCAAAAAAAAACTCAATGGTTTATTACTAATGAACTAAGTGCTATTGCTAGACATGAGAAATTTAGACCAATGGTTCAAATTCAAAATGGAATTCAGGGTTTTGAGAGTTATGATGATGTTCCAGAAGATGATGATATGACTGTATTCAAATAAATGGTGATTTTTTGTTCAAGAATAAATGTTGATTGTTGTTCATGAAAAAATAAGACAGCCTCTGAAATTAAGCCCTAGTGCATGTTTTTGAGCAAAAATTAATATTAGACGCTGTCTTATTTTCAGGGAAACAGGGTACCAGGGTTACCACAAACATACCACCAAAATGCACAAGGTTACCACCAATTTGTACAACTATCATCTACATGCTTACCAGGATCACCCCACCACCTTCTTCCTTCCCAAAGCCGTAAGTATAGGAGTTAAGGAGAATACAGTGCATGAAAGAACCTTCAGTGTCCTCCACTACATTTCCAGGACCTGAGACTTGGTGACCTGAAATCTGTTGGCAGATGTAGCACACAATGATTGGTGTTACGTGGAGCTGATGCCTTCCTTTACAAACACACCTTCACCTAGGTACAACATTGGCTTTGTAATTTATATATTGGCTATAGAATAGCTTCTATATTTTATGAGTTACTGAAAGTAGTAAAAAGTGTGTTGACTTTTAGAGTCTGCATTCCACGTCATACTAAGTTAGTGTCCTAGAAAGTATTTTCAGATGGGTCAGCAATGGAAGCCTCTGCATTTCTGAAAGTACACTTTTTTTTTAATCAGTTTATTTCATTAATGCTTGCTTTGCCTTGGGCACACAAGGGTAAATATAACATTACAACTTGAGTCATATTTCAATATTTTTTTCATATTTATATTTGGAATTTGTATAAACAAACAGGGATAAATTCTGTAGGGTAGTAATTTACTAATAAATAACAAATAGAAATCTGCATAAAAATAAAAATACTATAACCTTACAGCATCCCATGAGTACTATACCTTACATTGTAATGAAAGGTCCTCAAAATCAATAGCCAAACACTTTTTCCCCCTGGGGCCTGCCACCTGCTCTTACTGTTCCCAGCATCACACAAAGCAGACAAAGCAGAGCATCGATTAACTGTCTTTACCATTCTAAATTGTCTCAATAAAAACCTGATCTTATTCACCATGTCTAGTCCCAACATTTCCTCCTCCAGCACTATTAAGAAGAGTTCTAGCCAAGCAACCCATTTCTTCCAATCCAGCCACAATCCTGCCTGCCATTTACCCCCAAAGTATATGCCAAAACCTGTAGAAGCTGCTGCATCAGTATGTAGCTCCAAATCAAAGCTGCTCACCAGCCTCTCCAACTACAACAATCCATCCAATAAAGTACATCAAAGTAAGTAAGAACAACTTCCAAATCCTCAGGTTCTCCAGCAAATCTCTTTTCAACCTTTCGTAGTGGAAATGGACATTTATTCCTGATGCACCCCAAGCACATAGAAAGATTCTGCCCAATGGGAGCATCCTACATGCAAAGTTTATTTGTCCTTTAACCCCCCTAGCGTTCTAATTCTGTTAGTTTTTTGATGCAAAAAGTGATCCTATTTTTTTTGCATAGAAATTTATGTTTATATTGTGGGCCTGTAATTCTTAGGATTAACTCCTGGGTATAATATTTATATTAATTTATTATATTATAATCATAAATTATAATATAATACATAATTATAAATCATTATTATAAAAAATAATGAAAAATTAGACCGCAACAGTGTACTTTATCAAAAAAAAATTTTATCAAAAATTTCTAACTGAAATTTTCCAAACAAGGGTGCAATAATATTGATAAATTATAAGATAAATTAAATGCAGATTTTGGAAAAAAAAATATTTACATTTTTAGTAGACATCCTGGGTGTGGTAAATTTTGAAGCAGGGTGCTGCACAAAGCCCAACATCACAGTCAGGACAGTAGAACCTGGTTTCCATGCGTTTGGCAGCTCTGTCGACACCTCCCATGGTGTTTGGTATAGTCTATCACCACCTGTGGTTTCATCACTTCTTTCCCACATTTTGTGTGTACCAGAACGGTGGAGGCATCATGGACAGTACTCATTAGGCACACATCTTTCTTGTCACGCCATCTTAGGGCCATCATCTTTCCTTTCTGCCAGGCAACAACTTCTCCTGTCTTCAGCTTCCCTTTTGCAAACAGTGCTGGCAGGTTGCGCCGGTTAGCCCTAACAGTTCCATAGGCATCTGATCTGTGTCGCAGAAGGAACTCATAAAGCTCAGAAGAGGTATAGAAATTGTCAGTTATGACACAATAGCCCTGACCTAGCAATGGCTCAATGAGGGGTAGCACTGAAGATGTTGCCAATCCATAATGGCTGTATCTGGGGTTGAACTGTGTATTCCAGATGTAGCCAGTTGGTCTTCACGCCAAATCGTACCCTCTTTGACCCAGTGTACTGCACCCAGCTGAGCCTCCCGTTGTAAGCCATTAGACTTTCGTCAATGCTGACATCTCTTTCTGGCACATAGGTTTGCTGGAAATTTTGTAGAATAATCTGAGATACTTCCCAAATTTTCTTGAGTTTTGGTGCAGGATGGGTAGTCTCATCAAATTCCTCATTGTTTGTGAAGTGCAAGTACTTCATGATGAGAGAAAAGCGGTATTCTGGCATGACTGTGCCAAAGAATGGAGTGGAAATCATTTTGTTCTTGGACCAGTACCACTTCTGCACGGGTTTGCCCACAACTCCCTGCAGGATCACCAAGCCCAAAAACAGCCAAATGTCATCCTTGGTCACAGATTCCCACTTTCTGCTTCTTGCAAACGTTGTATGGAGCACCTTGTTGTTGTCCAGCGTACCTGCATAAAACAAAATAAAAAAAGTATTTTAGGATATGTTCTTTTATAGTGTGAAGGTGGCAAGTAATATGTTAGCAAACACAGAGCAGCATATATGTTTGCATAAAAAAATTTAAAAAGTTAGCACAGAGCAGCACACATGTTGGCAAAAAAAAAAAATAGCAAAAAATTTCAAAAAGTTAGCAAACAGAGCAGCACACATGTTGGCATAAAAAAAATGAGCAAAAAATTTCAACAAGTTAGCAAACACAAAGCAGCATACATGTTGGCATAAAAAAAAAAATTAGCAAAAAAATAAAAAACAAGGTGTTATTTATTGTGTAATTAAATGTAATCTATAACAGAAATACCATGTATTATGCCTGTGTCTTCTAGTGCAGAAACCAAAGGCTCTCTGAAGATATTGAATAGAAGGCGATAATGGTCAGTTCAGACAAGAGTATTTTTCTGTTTAGTCAGACAGTTTTTCTTTTGACCTGAAGGTGGGGTTGCAGTACCAGGCTGAATGACAATGAGCTTCTTGGCCACGTGAGGGAGCTAAAGAGGCCTGGGCCTGGCCTATGATCAGCAGGATTTCCAGGGCTACATCATGCAGCCCTGGAAATTCTCTGCAATTCCCAGGCACTAGAGGTTAGTTAACGTCTAGTGCCCCGCTATTTGCAAACAGGAGGATTCCCAGGGCTGAATGCAGCTCTGGGAATCCTCCTGTTTTAATTTCCTCTTCAAATGGTTTTGTGAAATCGCTTCGCCGAAATTTCGCGGAACCATTGGAAGTTCGAGAAACTTTTTGCTCTTCCTCACACAGAGCATGTATGGTTGAGAAAAGTGCATTCTGGTGGACAGAACCTTTTTGCTTTGCAGTGTGCTGTCCAGGTGCATTAGCATGCTATTCATAAAACTGTAATCACAATGGACTGCATTGTGTATAATGTTTTACCTTGCAATGTGAACACATGGTAAAGCCATGTTTTACTATGTGTTACTTGAACACATAATTCAGCATTGGGGCTAGAAGAGCAAATCTAAAATGGAAACCCTAACATCTATAAAATAGGATTCTTAGTCTAGAACGAGGAAATCATGGAAGGTTTAAATATTGTTTTTTAACATCAATAGATATGTAATACTGATACGTTCTCTGTAGTCTCATTTACATTCTGTAGCCGGCCAATTAATTATAAAACCAAGATCTGCAACATTTGTTTGTTTTACCAAGTCTTTGTGTACAAATGGGAGTGGATATCCTGAAGCTTTTTCTGTGTAACAGCTTTTCCCAGTATGGTCTAATAAATGTAGATTTTCTAGGAAGATTTATATAAAAAAAACATTTTGGTTTATATATTTGTTTTGCATTCTGTGGGAGAGGTAGTGGTACATACTGTCAATCAAAGGGTATCTAATTAAGTCTACTACAGTGGGTTGAGGTGCATTACATTGATTATATGCATACCCCAAGTAATAAAATGCAGAATAACACACTGTTTAAGTGCATTTGGGATGGGTGGTGAATTACTAATGGATTGCAACACACCACAACACAAACATATGTGGTTTGCAGTGTTAATGGTGAGATGTGGAATCTGTGTATGTTGTGTATTATATTGTGTGTTATAGTATGCACCTTTTCATAATTGATATATTATATAATTATAAAATATGTATTATATTTGTGCATTTATACTTTCCATTTCTAAATAGTAATACTCTCATTTTTCTGAACTGCTGCATTTGTCGAAAGGCAATACTGTTGATAGAGATGTTCAACCAGTGTTGTTCCCTGGTTCCATAGTTTTCTGGTTAGGATTCAGATAGTTCCAAAGGTGCAAAGCATAGGATTGGTTGAAAGTTGACAACTTAGTCTAAACCTCATAGTACCTTCTCCATTCTGGGAAAGGAATAGGATAAAATCATTGAGGATTCAAAAAAGAAATATTGCCACACATGATATCTTCCGCACACAAGTAAAGAAATGAGGTCCTTGATTTTCCAATATTTTTCTATTATAATACTTAACAAAATTTTCCATCCTTGTCAGTGTTATGTTGGGAAGAAAATCCAAAAACACCATTTCTGGAACACTGACATTTTTCAGCAGCCAGAAAGTTCAAATTAGGTATGGGTCGCATCGAGATAATGTCTGTGTCTAAATAAATGCCTCCATATTTCCAGATTAGTGGTAATCTACAGCCATCTGAGTTTACATGGATCCTATATGATTGCAAAATAGTATTCATCTAGAAAGTAGAGAGCAAAAAAAAAGGTTAGTAGATTCATGTTTTACAAAAGTAAATCTTCTCATATACAGGTATAGCTATTCGTATAGCTGATAGTATTTGTAGTTAGTCACTTTCGATTAGATTTGTTTTATTATGATGAAAACGTTTTACAACCTGTCCCTGTTGACAGATTAATATGAATAATGTGACACCTACATGACAATTCAGGTTAAATAAGAATGAAAGGAAATGATGATCCAAATATACTATTCAAGGGTAAATCCACCTAAATCCCACTAATTAGATACAATAATTAGTACAATCAAGGAGTCTTCAACAGTATCCTCTATCTCAGTGTGTGCTTTATTAACATCCCAGTAAAAGTGGAAACCCAACATAAATTATCCCTGTCTGGCCAATAAAGATGGCTGATCATCCATCATCTGGAAAAGAAGCTGAAGGAGATGGTAGCACCCATGACGATCAGGCAGGTGCGTATATTTAATTACAGAAGGGACATCACTGGCTTCTCTATAATAAAGGGCCTGCATGGTCATAATGTTTTTTAATTATTTCTAGTTTGAGATGGGTCCTTGCTTGGATAACAAACCCCCTATGTGCAAGAGTATGATTATATTTTACATTTTTAAATGTTTTCCAGAATCTTTGTAAAATAAAAATATATGTATATATATTATCACATGCTCAACTGGGCTCCAGCCTTTCCTATTCTTCCTGTTGCTGACTGCATGATTGCTTCTCCTCCTGTGGAGAAAGAACCTCAAAAGCAATGAAAATAAATCCAGGGGCTATGCAAACACATTGAACTGCGGTGCAGTTTGCTATGCTCCCCGAAGAGGCCAAGCATGTGGTTTTAGACTAGAAGTCTGAAAGAGCATTAGAACATCTACAAAATATCTACAAAGAAAACTACTTCAAGATTTTAATATAGAAAGCTCTTGAACTAAAGAGGTTAACTCAATTCCTCAAAGAACAGGAAAGTTATGGTAAGCCTGAATGTGCTAAATCATGTACTTTAGAATCTTTGTCTATATGCAAATATATCTAAATTCTGCATTTTTTTTTAAAACAAATGCTTAGAACACATTCTTAGTCTAGAGACAGATTGTTTAAGGTCCCATTCAAACTAAATAAGCTGTCAACACAGAGGAATGACAATAGTAAATCATGCATACAACAGGCAGAGAACCATGTGCTGTTTTGTGCTGCGTTGGAAATGCATTGATTGGGTGTACTGCAGTATCCTAACACGTAGGATAGGTCACAATAAAACATTAACCAGTGCAATACCCAAAGAATTTAAACTTCCACACTTCCATATAAAGCCAAAATAGTTCAAAAATGGCCCAACAAATACTGCATTTAAAAATACTTACCAAACCAAATATGCAATTTTGAGCTATCAAGGGTGGAACACTGGATCAGAAAATATTTATGCAGGACAAACATTTCAAGGTGGTAATATAGAAATATTATTCTAATGAAACAATATGGCCAAAAACACAATAACATAGTATTAACATTGACTTCTTAATAGCCAAATGGACATTAAAACATTCAAAGTACAAAAAACAAATGCAGCTATTGTGCTAAATGGTAAGCAAAGTATCAAATGTAGCAACATACATTAGGCTAACAAACAAAACAACAGCCCCTCCTTCACCCCAAAACAATTAAGCGAGTTAGACAACAACCTTATATATGCTCATTATTATGAGCACAGGTCTTGAAAATAACATGCAAATGAAATTTAGCTGTTTGGTTTTTTGACAGTTTGACATTCCATAATAATTTATTGATCCGATCCTTTAGATTTGTACTATATATATAAATATTTATCTCACTCTATCTCTCTCTCTCCCTCTCTCTCTGTATATATATATATATATATATATATATATATAGACACACACACATATATACATACATGTATATGTACATATATATCTACAGGAGCAAGCAAGAACTTGCGTGTGTGGTTTGGACATAGGTGGAAAAAATCTAGTTCGCTGGAAAAAGCAAGGTTTTGCCCATAAGAGCCCGCTGGAATTTCTTTCTAGGTGGATCACCGGTTCTAGCATCGTATATGTTTAAGTAGGTGCCTGTGTAAAGAGCTGAAATCAGTTAACTCTTTCTAAACCTGAAAATATTAGGTCATGTAAAAATATGCTTATTTTGCAGCTAATATAAATGTTTAAAACATTTGAACAGGCCAAACATTTTTTTTATGTCTAAGTGAAAGATGTGTGCCATTAGAAAAATTTATTTTTTAGGGGAACAGTGACTTTTAATGCAAGCTCGCCAGTGTCAAACTGCCAGGGATGCGCAGCAGTGAGATCATTTCGATTGATAACTTCCGCACGAATAAGCTTGCGCCTGGAATTTAGTTAATAAATTGATCGGCTTCCGATTTTGGATTGCGAATACGAATGTGCGAGCGAGCTTCCCATTTTGCTTGATGAATCAGCCTTTTTGGCTTGGGGTTTGTCTAACAAACTGTCTGCAGCCTTTAGACCCAAAATAGAACAATCTTGCTTTCATCAGTCCAAAAAATGTTGCACCATTTCTCTTCAGCATGTCTTTTTTTTTCAACACTGGGGCTTGCGAGGGCTTGTTGTCTATAGCTTGGCTTTACACAGGTATCTTCTATTTGTATATTGTAATCACAGGTATCTTCAGACCTTCTTTGATCTTCCTGGAGCTTATCATTGGCTATTCCTATTTTGGCTATTCTTATATCCATTGAAATAGTAGTATTCTCCATCTTTCAGGTTTTAGTTGTCATTTTAAAGCATTTAGGATAATTTTAGCTGAGTAGCCCCAGCACTTTTTTATATGTTTTTCTCAACTTTTTAATCAAAGTTGGCTGTTCTGTATAATATCTGTAAAACATTTTCTGCCTTTCCTACATAAATAAGCTCCAAAATTTACTCCTGTTTTTTACAGAATGACCTCACTAATTGAGCTCCATACTGCTATTATTTTGAACAGCCTATTGTTCCCTTCTCTTGACTTTTAGTAAAGGAATAACACAGTGTTTTGATTTGGAATAGAATGTGCAGTGTTCCCAATGCATTTGTATGTATGGAAAGAAAAGCTATTAAGGATTTTGAGCTTTATTCACTTTTTTAAAACACACTGCTATTATTCTGAACTGTACATGTAAACAATAAACTTATATTCTTTATAGTTTATAAAAATCTATCAAATATACAATCATTAATGTTCAGAATTCATTAGCAATATATAGTTTTAATTTTTTTAATTTTTTCATTATATTATATTATTATTTAATTTATTTTACCTCATACAACCGTGCTCTTTTTCTAATGTGTTGAACATGGTATAAAGCTATGCTGCAACAAATGAACAAAAAAAATATTATTTTTCCTTGTTTATATAAATACCAGTTTCTTTCTTTAACCACCTGAGCGTTACACTGATTTCTAGATTTCTGTTCCAAAAGCGTCACAGGTTTTCATGAAATTTTTTTTTTAAATTGTAGACCTGTAACTTACAGAAATATGTCCGAATAGGGTTCTAGTAGATATCATGAATATAAAAAATGTTTGAAACACACAATCATGTAAAAAAAAAAAAAAAACTTTTAATAAAATTAAAGGAAAAACACAAAAATCAGCTTAAACAAGAACACATAAATAAATGAAAAATACTGAAAATGCGATAATTCGGTATAATGTATAGTAATATATTTTTCTAAAACACCTCCCTAGTGTCCGTCACATACCTATAGACAAAACCACATAAATATATTTTCTATTATTTTGTATTGGATTGGATACAGGACTTTGTATTAAATCCAATACAAAAAATTTGAATTTTCCGCTACGACCCTCATCGACGGGCGCACGCACGCGCATCATCAGGAATCGCCGAGGGACGCGTACGCAAATGCCGGGTATTCTAATTCTTTCCAAACTTCCATGCAAAAAGTGTTACATTTTTTGCATGGAAATTTATTTTGGATTGTAGGCTCTAATTCACCGAATTACCGCATAACTCACCAAAATATGTCCAAAATTTTATAAATTTAATAATTACATTTTTTTTTTATAAAACATAAAAAAAACATAAAAAAAAAAAATCTTTAAAAAAAACTAAAAAAGTTACAAAAAAAAAAAGTGTAAAATGTAATGTACAGTAGCTTATATAATATATATATAATACAATTATATATATATTATATAAGGATTTCTTTGTATTGAACTCAATACAGCTTTTTTGTATTGAGTTCAATACAAAGGAACTCAATGCAAAATTTTGAATTTGCCGCCCCGCCTCCCTCCCGCGGAACCCCGGTGATCGTCTCTGCACTCGCCGGCTGAACACAGAAGACACAAGACGTGTCCGGAGGAGCAGAGGGAGAAGGTGAGTATTTTTTTTTTCTCCAGCGATCGACGCTGGACAGTGACAGGCACAGGGATAGGGACAGGGACAGGGAGAGGAGGGAGAGGAAGCCGGCTGGCTTAGAAAAGAAAGCCAGCTGGCTTTCTCCTCTAAGCCGGCCGGCTTTTTCTTTTAAGGAGAGGGACACCCGACGCTGGAGGACGACGCTGGAACATGGACCCGACGCTGGAACACGGAACCGACGCTGGATTAGCATAGCGGGACCAGGTAAGTGGGGATTTTAGTGTAGGCGAAAAAATACGGGGTTAACCAAAAGAGCAAAAATATTTAGTGCGAGAAATTACGGGCTTAGCGGTTAGGGGGTTAATAAGATGCTGACAAGGTCCCCCCAAAAATGAATAATGGGATTTTTTACAAGACTGGAAAGTTGATCTCATTTACCTAATAATTATTTTGAAGACCCATATGATAACTCAAGGGTGTATTTATCTTTTCATTACTAATTAAATAGATGTATTCATAAAGGTGCTTCCTCAGATTTAATTTTGTCTTTCCAACATAGTAGCATCCAAACCTGCAGAATGATAAGTAAATAAGTCCTATAATCATCTATATTTTATCCTTGGAATTCTGATAGCTCAAATTTTGATAATCTTTTATTCATTTCTTCCTTAAAAAAATATTTTCAGGCAAATAAATATCCTTGATTATTTAAAATTGGTTTATGTTTTAATAAAGACAGAAATTTTTCAAGGACTTGTTTGATCTCCAATAATACGTTTACAGTTGTCCTAGCTTTAAAAGATCCTGTGCACACATTGGTTCATCCCTCCCTGTCTTACCGTATTTGTCTGATTTGTGTTGTGTGAACCCCCTAGAAATGTTGTTTTGGGTTGTGTGCCAGTTTGTACTTTCTGTGTATCATTTGATGTGTCTATTCCTGGGTTCATGTCTTTACCTAGATTTAAATCGTAGAGAGATCATGCTTTGTCTTGTGATCCCACACTGGTAAAAAGTGAATTTGAACACATTCTTGTTCTTATGTTTTAATATCAGTAATCATGTTACATGAGATACATAAAACCATTGTCACTTGTATGTACTAAATGTAATCCATGTAAAGTGCATTCATTCCCTTGATTTACTCTATTCAGGCACTCCATGTAACTCTCAGGGGTGTTTTCCTTAGGATAGCTTGCGTTCCACCCTGGAGTTTATCAGTACATTATCAATGTACTGAAATGTCCTCCCCAGCCATTAGATCTCAATCCAATAGAGCAGTTTGGGGATGTGGTGGAATACAAGATATGTATCATGGATGTGCAGCCAACCAAATCTGCAGCAACTCTGTGATGCAATAATGTCAATACAAACCAAGACTAGGTTGGCTAGGACATTTAGAACTTTTATCTTTTTATCTAATTTTAAGCTTCATATCTGAATGCAGTCCTTATGTGAAAAATTGGATACTTTTCCTGGGTCAGTTGTAATTGCTGTGGCTGCCTCTCCTATTCTTGCTTGGAGGGGGAATTAAATTTGACAGTGGATACAGCTTATGTGAGTACATATTGAGTCAACATATAGCATTAATGATTGTTCAGATAAACTTATTATTTATATTATGGTTATAGAAATGATGTATTATTTTTGTATTGAACTTTTCTAAGGAAGCTGTCACGATAAAGACACTTGAACAGGTGGTGGACCCTCTGTGCTACCAGCACGTTTAGCCGAGGTAATATCAGAGTCTAAGGTAGCGCCAGGTGTTCACCAGAGCTCCCCGCAAGGGGTGTTGGGCTTTGCTGCGAACAGCACCTAGGTTGCGGCCCTCAAACTCACCCGTGCAGATAGCAGCTGACAGCTAGAGATAACTGAGGCAAAGAAAAAAATCAACAGGCACATTCAAAACAGAAAACAGGACCGGGTCAGGGCAGGCAGAGGAACAGGCACGGTCAGGACAAGCCAAGGTCAGGAACAGGAAACCAAGACTGGAATCCAAATGCTCACAGGAACCTCAAGTAGTAACACCTATTGCTGAGGCAATAAGTGTCTGACTGAGCCCAGCATATATAGGGAGACTAACAGGCTAGCTGGGGGGGCACTAGAAAGACAGGTGAGAATCAATTAGCAGCAAGTCCAGAGCCAGGAGAGGAGCTAAAGTATGGTGGGAACAGCTGCTAATCAGACACTATGAGGAGGACAACAAGTACCAGATCAGCAGAGCTGCTGATCTGTGACAGAAGCAGAATAAAATCTGAAAAACACATCATATAAAAGGGGAGTATTGTTTTCAAAGGTAAAACTTAAAAATAAATCTCTCTACCTGCTGTGTTTGTGATTGCTGTCAACTTTTAATGCAATTTTGTTACTTTTAAATTGATGTTAGTGGTTGTATCAAATATTTAGGTGCTAAAATGTCTCCTGATCTCTAAAAGGGAAATTTATATTGTATTTTAAATTCATGGGACTTGGCATAAGTTAAACAATGTTAAACTATAACCCAACCCCACAAGATTTATGGAATTAAAAGTACACCTGTTCAATTGCTTGTTAAAATAAATATCCCAACAGCCAATCCCATGGCAGCAACTCATGACATGTCAAGGCGACCTGCAGAAGTTCAAACTAATCTTTAGAATGTAGAAAAAAGGCGATGAAAGGTACAAAGAAGATATGCAAAAGAGCATATCTGAGTGGCCAACACACTTAACCTTCAAGCAGATGGGCTAGAGCAGCAGACAACACTAGGGGCCCCTCATGTCAGAACAGGCAGCTAAAGCTACAATTTGCATAGGCTCACCAAAGTTGGGCAAAGGAGAGAAAGAGTAAGCAAGAGTTAAAGAAAGAGAGGTAAAGATGGGGAGAGAGAAAGAGGAGAGAGAGAAAAGGAGAGAGAGGGGGTAAAGAAAGAGGGAAAAGAGAAAAAGGGGGGGGGGAGAGAGCAAGAGAGGAAGAGAGAAAAGGAGCAAAAGAAAAAATAGAGAGGAGAGAAGAGGGAGAGAGAGAAAGGGGGAATAGTAAAGAGAAACAGAGTTAAGTAGAGAGGGAGCGAAAGAAGGGGATGTAGAGTGATAGAGAGAAAAAGAGAAAGATAAATAGAAAGCAAAAGAGAGAGCGGTAAAGTGAGAGAGATGGAGAAAAAAAAAATGAGAGAGAGGAGGAAGAAAAAAAGAGAAGAAGGAAAGATTCATTTTGTTTGCAACATAGAGAAACCATTACTTACCACTTAGCATGATATCTCATCAGCTATCTTCTCTGCCCTGCCTGACTTGTTTGGGTATTTTGTGCCTGGTAAACAGCTCCATTCTCCTCTATACTGTTCTTTGTACACCTGGGATTTCCAGACAATCCAAAAAGAGGTTTGGACGAAGCTACAAAGAACATTTTCTCCAAGCAACCTCACGCGTCTCTCACACAGTCTGGCTTACATGTGCCCTGCCCACGGATCACTGGACTTGAGTAGTGGAGAAAAAGCTGTCAGTTGTCCATGTGAAGGCATCTGAATAGGGATTGAGAGGTCATGTGACGTGGGAAATAGGTATTAGGGAGTGTACAGACTTGGTAGAGAAGTGGGGGGTAGCACAAGCTAGCTGGGCATGGGAGAAAAATGTATAAATCAGGCCATGGTTGTACCTTTCTTAAGAAGCACCTGCTGGATGTTGGCCATAGGATCTTTTTCAAAATCAAAGTTATTCCTTGACACTCCACTAAGTGCTAATTATTATTAAAGGAGCATATTTATAAAGTGACACACAAAGTATTTTTATATATATTTTTATTTAATAATATATAGTTGCCAGATTCCAATGTCTTTTTTACACCATCTAGTCGGTTAGCCCTACAAGTGGCCAGACCTGATTAAGATCATCCTTCTACATATTTGAATGACACTTACTGGTAAAGTTCAGGTACTAAAATTTTATACAGGATTCTTATCCCATGGGAATCAGATCTGAACAGATTTAGTCATTAATATTGAGTTATTGAGTTTTTGAAAGTTGAAATACTGCAGAATGATTCACAAAGGACAAGAAAAACACCTGCCTGCCTTTCTACTAAAAAAGGGGCTATCTGAGTGACTATATGCAGGGTAACTCCAAAGTTTCATGCAGTGCTGGACTTTAATTAGACTACTGGTCTTATTATAAAGTCTAGCAGTTGATATTGTATAATAAATAAAATAGTGCAATTGCAATAAATGTTTATTTGAAAAGAAACAAATTTATATGAATAATAAAAATGTGATAAAAACAGCAGTTCATAAACCATCATACTTTCAATTATAATTTAAAACAAGTTCATACAAAAGTCATTATACGTTCTCCTATTTCCATTTTTAAATATAAATACTCCCATTTTTCTGAAGTGCCACATATGTCGAAGGGCAATATTGTTGATAGAGATGTTCAACTAAAGTGTTGCTCCCTGGTTCCATAGTTTTCCGGTCACGATTCATATAGTTCCAAAGGTGCAAAGCATAGGATTGGTTGAAAGTTGGCAACTTGGTCCAAACCTCATAGTACCTTCTCCATGCTGGGTAAGGAATAGGATAAAATCGTTGAGGATTCAAAAAAGTAATATTGCCACACATGATATCTTCGGTGTTGTTGAAGTTAGGTAAAGTACATATCATTTTTAAAACACGAGTAAAGAGATGAGGTCCTTGATTTCCCCATGCGTTGCCATTATAATTCTTAACAAAATTTTCCATGCCTGTCCATGTAAAGGTATGTTGGGAAGCAAATCCAAAAACACCATTGCTGGAATACAGATTTGATTCACCAGCCAGAAAGTTCAAGTGGGGTATGGGCCGCATAGAGATGATGTCAGTGTCCATATAAATGCCTCCATATTTCCAGATTAGTGCTAGTCTGCAGCCATCTGAGCTTACGTGGATCCAGTGTGATTCCAAAGTAGTATTAATCTAGAAAAGATAGAGCAAAAACAGCTTAGTGGATTCAACTATAATGGTCACCTATATTTTTAAAGGTTTTCATTTTTTTGTCGTAATACAGCTAGTAGTAAATACCACATTCAACTGGACTTATTCCTTTGTGATGAAGATGTTTCACAACCTGTCCTTTATGACGGAATGAAAAAATAATAATATAGTAATATATAGTATAGTAAATCGTAATATAGTAATAATAATAATAATAATAATATAAATTTGACAATGCAGATTTTTTGACAAAGAAAATTATGATTCAAATATATTATAAGGGTAAAACTAGGTGAATGATACCAAATTGGACCTGATCTGAACTTCAATTACACAATTTACATAGGGACTGCAATAGGTTTAATGTGATATTAAGTATGAGGTATGAGGAGCTGTAAAAAGCCGTAATAAGTTCAATGTCTTCTTATATGTAAAAAATATGCCCTATAATCAGTTTTCACCTAACTTGATTCAGACACCACATTCAGAAAAAAAAAAGTTACAAAGAAAAATGGGACTTTCGGTTCAAGCACCTCATGGGAGAGTAACGGAACTCAGAGACTCCCGTTTACCCGGAGGAAAACTGCGGTCCTTCTCTGCTACAGCGCACTGTCAACCCACTAACCTACATCCTTACTTACCAGAACCCGGTCCGGATGGAGAAATACCTGGATAAAGTGTCACGAGAGGAGTCTTCCACTCCGAGACAGCAACTTGATAAGCGCTCACAAATCCAAGATGGCCGATCAGTCCCAGCCTGATGCATCAATATCTCTTCCCAGGCGAGCACTAGACACAGCCAGACTTACTTCTGACCATGCTCTAATAGCAGATGCAGTGGCAGTTTTACTGAAACTTTCACACTGCAGGAAGCCATAGGGAAAGGAATCCAGTCCCTAAGACATAAAATCAGGGACCACGCCCACAGGCTAGATGCTGTGGAGGAAAGAATCTCCTCAACGGAGGATGATAAGATTCAAACTTTGACCAGGATAATGTCACCTGAGAATCAGGTTAGTAGTCTAATGGGGAAACTAGATGACCTGGAGAACAGGCCCTATAGGAATAACCTGAGGTTTATTGGTATACCAGAATCGGTGAAACCGGAAAAAATCCTAGATCTTTGTGCTTACACACTCCCAGACCTCTTGGCCTACAACAGGTCTGAACGTGCACACCGCCTGTGTCAACCAAGCAAGGAAGGTAATGCACCCCATCCAGTGATAATAAATATCTGGATTATGCAGATAAGAATGCAATCCTTTAAGCATTTCCCATCAACAGGAATATTTCCTTGGAAAGGGCACCCTCACATACTTTTGCAGACTACTCTTTAGGAGTTTTGCGCAAAAGGAAGCAATTTCAAACCCTGTGTTCTCAGCTGTACCAGCGGTGGATCAGGTTTATCCTGGCTTACCCGGCAACACTACACTTATTTGACCAGGAAGTGAGCACCACTCATTTACCTCTGATCAAGCTGTCAAGAATTTTGTGAAGATCAACTGAATTCCCCATCAAGGGAAATTACCTCGTTGGAAACTGATCAGGCCTTCTCACCGAGAATCCCCAATTTTGCAATGCTCTCAAAAAACCAGTTCACAGTCACCGACGAAAGCAACTAAATGAACCACGCTATGGTAGACTGTTGGCTATAGGAGGGATAAAACTCGTCAAAAAGGCAGAAAAGATGTTTTCATCTATCATTTAAAAAAAGGAGTTTAAATCCTTAATACAATTTTTGTGCAATCTGGCAATGCGTGCAGAATGGGATCAAGTCAATCATTTCATAATGCCCTCCAGGTGTGAGCCTGTCTTATATGTTTTTCTCATTTTAAATGCTTCCCACGAGGAAAAAAGGAAGACAACTAAATAAGAATCATTGGTTATCCCCCTTCTTACCCTGGATTACCCCACCCCCTCCTGTGTTGTTATTTTTGTTTTGGACATTCTCTAGGGTTGCAGATATTACCTATCACCCAAGTGGATTACATGCTTGCAACAAGGACAGGACTTGGAGTGCCCACACTCTCATATTTTTGTTTGCGAGGAACTGTTGGACCCTGCTTCTTTGCTATGCCCTAATGGGCTTAATCAGTTTTTGGTATTTCTAATGGGCTTCTGGAGGTCCCCCCTGGGGGAACTTGCAGTACAGTATTTTTTATGTGTATAATCTCATGGAATATAAAGGGGTTTAGGTCCCCCAATAGGCGAATGGCGGCCCTCAGGCATTTAAAGTGCCTGGGGGCCAACATTGTACTGCTTCAGGAGACACATCTGGGGCGGGGGGATTTCTCAAGAATGCAGAAAGTGTGGGTAGGTGAGTTCCTGGGTTCCCCAGCTATTGGCAGAAAGGCGGGGGTTCTGATTTTGTTACACAGGAACCTACAGGTGAAACTCCACCTAAAGATGAGTGACACCGGGTATACCATCGTCAATGTGTACACCCCAAACTCCCCTGGAAGCTGCACAGTGGATAGCTCAGAACTCCGGCCAACTGCCTGAATGCCTGTAGGGGGGGGGGGGGTCACTGGGGGACGAGGGCAGGAGGGTCCCTTAAGTATCTTGGCTGATACAGCAAGTTTGCATGATGTATGGTGCCAACATTATCTGCTTCAAAGGCAGTTTACTTTGTGCCACAAGCTCATCTCTCGCAATCCAGAATTGATTATCTATTCTGTACAGATCCCCCTTTACAGAGGGTACTCCACAGAATATCTGCCCATGGTCATTTCAGACCACGCACCCATAATGTTTACACTTCATGACATCACTCCTAAGGTGTGGATACGGAGGTTCCCGTCATATCTATATTCAGTTTCAGGCAGAACTCAAATTAGCATAGCTTGATTATGAATCCACTAATTAAATACACACGAAATCCTACTCTTTTTTGGGAAGCGGTCAAAGCCTACCTTAGAGGCAGAATTATTGGATATGTGTCGAAGCGACAAAAATAGGCGAAACACAATTACTTTACTACCTTGGCAAAATTGAGTGACACCCAGTCCCAGTTAACCACTAAGCCAACTAGAGAAAATAGATCTCCATGGCAAAAAGCCAAAACTGAATTTGACACATGGCTTGAGAGATCTGAGCAGCACAAGGGGAAACATATTGATTTAAAATTGCACAAAATTGGAAAGAAGGCTGAGATCAGAGGTGACTCACCCAGCACAAATAGCTGCCACACTAGCGGACTTTTATACTGATCTGTATACTGGGAGAACTGCACCTCCATCAAGGGCTGGAGATTTTTTTAACGCCCTATCATGTCTCACTATAAATAGGGAACAGGTGGATCAGCTAAGTGTGCCTATCACAGATGTTGAAATAAACAGAGTAATATCCAAAATGTCTAAAGGCAAAGACCCAGGCCCTGATGGCCTTACATCTGAATTTTACAAAATATTGAAGGAGGAAGTATTACAATAACTATGCCACCTCTATAATGATGTGTGGGAATGTGGCATGTACCTACCATCTGGTAGGGAATCATACATAAAAATCCTTCCAAAAAAAGTGCAGGACCCTCTAGACCCAGCAGCATTTTGGCCCATATCATTAATTAATCTTTATGCCAATCTTTTATCTAAAATCATGGCAGATCGCTTTGCCAGGTTTTTGCTATCCCAAATTTCCCCATCACAGGTTGGATTTGTGCGTGGTAGATCATCCAGAACTAACATGCAAAGGTATTCGCTGCCCTGGAATATGCAAAGTCCCATCCACAAAAGGATTTGTCGATCATTGGTAGGGATGAGTGAGTTGGCCTCTGACAGTCCTGCAAAAATTTCTTCAAACTTCCGGGGGGGTTGGCAAAATTTAGGCGAATCGATTTCGCGTATTGCATTAATACATAGCTGCATAATATCTTAATGCTATATAAATCCTGTTTATTATTATTATTATTATTATTAATAATAATTGCTAGCTGGCATTATGACCTATATGACCTGCTGACATTTTTCTGGCTTTTTTGATAGATATCAAGTGTGATCAGAATAAAATATATGTATTTTTTTTTTAGAGAAATGAAAAAAATATCTGTAATTTTTTGATAGAAAGACAGAAATCTTTTTGGCTTTTGTGATAGATTGCAAGATGTATCACACTGAAATATTATTTGGAGTGTAGGACAGAAATGTTTCTGCTTTTTATGATAACTAGCAAGAGGTAGCAAGAAAAACTGCACAATCTGTATATTTCAAAATATACAGAAGGCTCCTAACCTGTCCCTATCACAATGCACAATGGCATTTGTGATAGATTGCAAGAGATATAACACTGAAATATTTTGTGGAGTGCAGGGCAGAAATGTTTCTGCCTTTTCTGATAGCTAGCAAGAGGTCTAAGAAAAACTGCACAATCTGTATATTTCAAAATATACAGAAGGCTCCTAACCTGTCCCTATCCTAATGCACAATAGTTTTTGTGATAGATTGCAAGTATTACACTGAACTGTTTTTTGGAGAATAAGACAGAAATGTTTCTGCCTTTTCTGATAACTAGCAAGAGGTAGCAAGAAAAACTGCACAATCTGTATATTTCAAAATATACAGAAGGCTCCTAACCTGTCCCTGTCACAATTCACTTCTCTCCCTGCTTCTTTCTCTCACACAAAACAAAATATGGAGTCACTAACCCCTCCCTCCTTACGTGTATATATATGCCTGTTCTGAGATCTCTGCTAATTGGGCTGCTGGGTCTTGCTGTGCATCCTGGGAGCAAATGATTCACTCCCAGTCACGCCAATCCTGACGGTAATAGTCCTCATTTGTTAGTCCTCATTTGTTAGTCGAGAACATGACCTCAAGGCGAATCACAAGGCCTTTCTCGCTTAAATGTTCAGTAAGCGAGAAAGGCCTGATTCTCCACGAGATCGAACTTACAAATCTTGCTCGCTTATCCCTAATCATTGGTATGGACATTGAGAAGGCATTCTATAACGTTGGCATCGGATGGCAATTCACGTCTTTACAAAGAATTAGAATGCAGGGCCCATTCTGTAATCTCCTAAAGGCCATGTACAGTCAAGCCAGAGTTTACACCCCTGGTTTCCTCTCCAGCTCGATTCCACTTCAGAAGAAGATGAGACAGAAATGTCCCCTGTCTCCATTGCTCTTCAATTTAGCATTGGAAACTTTGGTGCGACATAAAGAATCTACCTCTAAACCTCATGGTATTCGCATGCGTAAGGTAGAACTAAGCTCAACATTTTTTGCCGATCATATATTATTGTTCACCTCTGACCCCTCAGCTGATCTACCTCAAATTGAGAAGATCTTTCAGGAATTTGAAGAGTTAGTGGGTTTAAAGATACATTTCACCAAAAGTGAGATATTGCCACTAATCTCATTGCGAAATAGACTTTGGTTAACCCAAACCATGTTTAAGGTAGCTACTGAATATATAACTTACTTAGGTATTAAAATAGGGAAAACTTCTGTTTATAAACTCAACTACCCACCACTGTATCAGAAAATAAAGCAGGAATTATCATTATGGGAGAACCTGCGGCTCTCTTTTTTTGGCAGATGCCACCTAATAAAACTGGTTTCTTTTGCCAGGCTGTTATACTCCCTGTTAACCATATTGTTACTGCTTCCACTCAGGGGTATTGCAATATTACACAATGCTTTAACTAGGTTTTTATGGAGAAGTAAATGTCATAGAATTTCTCTAACTTGGCAGAGGGAGGGATGACTCTTCCTAATATACAATTTATCCAGTCTGTTCCACCATGTGGCAGATTTGATAATGGGCACATCTCATTACTCCAATAATAAGCTGGAAAGAACTATGGCCCACCAGTGGGATCTGTGCCCCATTCTTCACTGCCCATTTTCCAAAGTCCCCATGGACATAAAATACAATAATATATTAAGGGAAACAATTGTAACCTGGAGAAATTTAGGGAAAAAGATGGTCTGCCTTGAGGGTTTTCAAATTATTTGCTAATTTGTGGGAACCCACCCAGAGCCTAGAGTATAAAGCCTTTCGAACGTGGAAGAAAAAAGGGTTATCCAAGATGGGAGATTTCTGTCCACAAAACAATGAGCAACCATATTCATTAAGAAAACATGCGCTTCGGGTAATTGGTATCCCCTGCTATTGACATTAGACTGTGATAATGATATACCGTATTTTTCGGACCATAAGACGCACTTTTTTTCCCCCTAAAGTGGGGGGAAAATCAGGGTGCGTCTTATGG
>NC_092861.1:28007803-28034534 GCF_032062135.1 Pyxicephalus adspersus | reverse complement strand
TTTTTTTTTTCTTGTTTTCCCGTGCGGAAAACCTGGTGCGTCTTATAGTCCGGAGCGTCTAATGGTCCGAAAAATACGGTATGTCTATGGTAGGGATTAGGAGCCAAATTGAGCTCATGACTTTGGACTTTGTGTAGAACACATACGGAACAGCAGTTCATCTGCAGTCACAGCTAATTGGAAGCACTCGCGTGCCTCCTCCAATCAGCTGTGATTGCAAAGTTTTCACGGTCACCAGGCTATATTTATCAGCCTGGTGACCCTGAAAACTGTACTGCAGATGAACTCTCAATGGAGAAACTCCATTGAGAGTTCATCTGCAATCACAACTGATTGAAAGCACTCTTGTGCCTCCTATCAGCTGTGATGGCAAGTTCCCATGCTCCCCGGGCTCTGAATTGAGAAACTCCATTGAGAATTCATCTCGCGTGCCTCAGATCAGCTGTGACTGCGGTTCCCATGGTCTCCAGGGACTGTGGGAACCAGTGACTGTGGGAACTGAACTCAGATGAACTCTCAATGGAATTTCTCCATTGAGAGTTCATCTGCAGTTCCACTGCGATCCCTGGGCACTAGAGGTCAATTAACTTCTAGTGCCCCGGGATCGCAGTGGATTCCCAGGGCTGCTATCATTCTTTCATCCCTTGGAATCCTCCTGTTTACGATCCCCAAGCACTAGAGGTTTATTAACCTCTAGTGCTTGGTAATCACAGTGGAACTGCAGATGAACTCTCAATGATGTTTTTCCAGTGACCGTGGGAACTGAACTGCGGATGAACTCTCAATTGAGAGTTCATCTGCAGTCACAGCTGACTGGAAGCACTCACGTGCCTCAAATCAGCTGTGACTGCGGTTCCCACGGTCAGCGGGCTGTACTTATCAATAATAAGTACAGCCCGGTGACTGTGGGAACTGAACTCTCAATGTAGAAACTCCATTGAGAGTTTATCAGCAGTTCTACTGCGATCCTCGGACACTTGAGGTTAATTAACCTTTAGTGCCCCAGGTTCGCATCATTTTTGCATCCCTGGGAATCCTCCTGTTTGAAATCCCTGGGCACTAGAGGTTAGTTAACGCAGTGGAACTCCATTGAGAGTTCATCTGCAGTCAAAGCTGATTGAAAGCACTGATTGAAAGCTATGACCACAAGTTCCCACACTCCGCGGGCTGTACTTAATTATAAGTACAGCCCAGTGACCGTGGGAACTGAACTCCATTAGGAGTTCATATGGAGTTTGCCTTTTTTTTAAACATATTTTTAAACACAAATTTGCAATGTCGAATTCTGTGTTTTTCTGGTCCGGTATGCTCAAATTCAAACCGCCATTTTTTTGGGTCGTATATACGGACAACCTGAATTTGAACACTACTCCTTATCCCCCAGGTCTGTATTATACATTGGACTGTGATGGGCCTCTAGGCAGTGATTGCTGCTGGATGTTATATAGCTACTTGCTTTCTGTACAGATCTGAGCTCTGCTGCTGTTAGATTATGAAAGGTAGCACTATACATATTCACACCCCTACTGTTCCTAAGAATGCTGCCCTTCTTCACGCCGTATGAGGGCCTTAAATGTGAGAATACAGGATGTTTACTACAGACCAAGATACACATACCAGTTTTTGTATATAAATGTCATTTTTAATATGTATATAGTTGGTTTAAATTGAGATATGTTTCTGAAGTTCATCTTTAAAATAGATTGGGATTACTGACTGGTGGTCTGGAATGGCCCTTCTGTATGTTACCCCTTGATATCTTCTAAATCTTACCTTCTTATACCAGTCGAAAAGTGGTGTTTTGTTTAAAATATCTTCCATTACTAGAGGAAAGATGTAAACATTGTTCAGTGATGAAAGAGTTGGGTAATGATCAATAAATCTTTTCTCCTGATCCTCTGAGTTTGTATGGTTTAAACTTTTTATGAGAAAAACCACCGATCTGTTAGGATAGACTCGCGCTGCTGACTCGATTGCACATAAGACCAAGGATGGAAGTTGTATCCTATCACCGGTCTCCAGAAATATTATGCTATTTCCACCACTCAGGATGTCTTCTGCGGTGACTTTATTGGAATTGGCCTGATCTTTAGCTATGGTGCCATCTGATGGGTTTACAGATAGACCTTGTATAAAGATGTAAGAAAAATAGGAAACATTGTAGCCGTTGTACATGACCTTATACAGAAATCCAGCAGCTGTTATAAATAGCATTAATAAAAATATCCTTAAGGCTTTTATCATTGTTACTGTATTTAAAAATCAATCCACAAGAGGTAATCCAATATTCTAGTGATAACCTGAAAAACAATAAAAAAAATTATTTTTGCTATACTTCAATTTTCTTTCTTTATTTTTATTTATTCTATTTTAGTTCTTATTCATTTTTTGAAACAGATTTTAGGACTATAAAAACATACTTGCCAACAAGTTCAAAAATTGAATATCTAATGTGTGTTCAATAATTGTAAATTTAGTAAGTTAATTAAGTGTTTGGTTTCAGTATCAAGTTACACTCATTGATGTCAAACCTACTTGTCTTGTATTACAGCGTAGTGCCACCCCTGTGGTGTACAGAGAACCAGTGCCGTGGACGATCATCAAACAATTGTTGAGCACATTAAAGCTGAGCCCCCCAGCTAAAGGTTACCTTGATTTTCCTGTGACTTTTGAGTTTGCCATGACCTTCGTTTTATTCTCTGACCCCTGCCTTCTGTGACCTTGAGCTTCCTGTGACCTCCATGCCTCTTGTGACATCAATGACTTCTATATCTATATACCTATATATGTCCCCTGTATCTCCATGTCTTTGGCCTGTTCCTAACACCAGGATTGCTAGCAGGCTTTGTACCTACCGAAAATAAGACATACCCATAAAATAAGCTGTAGCAGGATTTCTAAGCATTTGCGCAATATAAGCTTTAACCCGAAAATAAGACATAGTGATAGGCGTAGCTATGCAGCATACTGGTGCGGAGCGGTAAAGAAGACGGCCAGCCCCTTTAACAAGGTGGGCTCCCCCTGTCATGTTCCGGTTGTTTTATGCGTGCTGCAAGCTGAGGCATAGAGGGAGACATAGAAAATGAAAGTAAAAGTCCCCTCAGTGAAGTGAGGAGCAGGACGCTCTGTTTTACGTATTGTGTGTTCTCGGGGAAGAAGTAAAGCTGTGGCTGCCGTTTTACTCAGCACTGTGGGTCTCTCTCCCCAGCACCAACCAGCAATAGTTTGTGGGTCTCTCTCACCCCCACAAACACCAGTAAAGCTGCTGCTCCCCAGCACTAACCAGCAACAGTCTGTGGGTCTCTCACCCCACACAAACACCAGGGGATAGGGGAAAAGCTTCAGCAAGTAGTCTGCTACTGGGCCCAGAGAGATGAGCTCTATTGCACGACATGAAAGATTGGGGCCAATGGTTCTAAAGGAATTGGAGTTGCAAGAAATTCAGGATGGAATTCCGGGTTTGGAGAGGTATGACAATGTTCAAGAAGAAGACGACTTAATTATATTTGAATAAATGTAGATTGTTGTACCATATCTGTGCTTACTCTTATTGTTTTTTTTTTATATTAATTGTTTATATATTTTTCTAACTCTCTGTCTTATTACACTGTTTTATGCTCCTGGGAGTGACTAAACCATTAGTGTGCCTTGAAAACTTTTAAATATCCTCTACAATGGGCCCAGTCAAAGTAGTTACATATAATGGTAAACGGTTGAATACCCCTGAAAAGCACTCCACAATACTGGCTGAACTACACAGATTAAAAACACAAAGCCTTCATACAGGAAACCCATTTTCGTAATGACAGGATTCTGAGGTTAGGTAACAAGAGATCCCCTATAGTATATCAAAGATGCACTGATTCATCTAAATCCAAAGGGGTTGGTATTCTGTTGGCCTCCTCTGTTACATGGCATTTTAAGGACCAACTTAGCTGTCAGGAAGGTAGGTTCCTATTTGTTAAAGGGAATCTAGAAGGCTCTAAAGTTACATTGGTATCCATATATCTTCCTAACACCGGTCAGGCCTCATTTCTAAACAAGACCCTTGAGAAACTAGAAAAGTTTCAAGAGGGCATCGTGATCTTACGAGGGGACTTTAATTTTACACCAGACTGGACTCTGAACACCTCCCGCAACAGTCACAACCACTCTCCGCCTCGTAACAATAGTCAAATTTTGAAAGTCCTATCTCAACATAAGCTCCTTGATATATGGCGAATTTTACATCCCCAGGATAGAGATTACACATTCTTTTCTTCCCCCATAGCTCATATTCGAGGATTGACCATTTTTGGCTCCCAAATTCTAAATTACTCAGGATACAGTCTTGTTGTATTGGCTCGATACCTTTATTAGACCATGCTCCGGTATCCATAGGGCATCTCTCCTCCAAGACGCAGCTGTCTTAGCAGACATCATTTCTGAGCTATGTCATTATTTCCAGACCAATGCTACCCCTGAAAGCCACCCCTCTTACTTTGGGAGGCCCATAAAGCAGTGATACATGGTATATTTATTAAACATGAGACTAGACTCATGTTTTATGAACATGGCATCAAAAGTGGCCGCATACTAGCCAATGCTTTCCGTGTACAAAAAACTTGCTAGTTTATCCCATTTCTCACGGACAACTTTGGTTGTAAAATCTACCATGCTAAAGATATAGCTGAATCCTCTCGCCAATACTACTTGACATTATACTACATTTTAGGACCATCTTCCATTTTGCCGACGTGAGAGAGGGTGCTAGAGTCACCTATTTCAACGGAGGAACTTAGCGGAGCCATAAGAGACACTTCCACCGGTAAAACTCCCAGGCCAGATGTCCTACCTTTATCATACTATAAAACCTTTCAGGTTCCTTTAGTGTTTCACTTTCTTGCAGCATATACCCATATTACTGAAGGTGGTCAGTCCTCTCTGGACTCCCTACGGGCAACCATCACGGTCATACCCAAAGGTAGTAAAGATCCCTCTTCGTGTGTGAGTTATCGCCCTATCTCCCTCCTTAATTAGGAATCTTTACAACAATTCTTGCTTCCAGACCGATTAAGGTCATGCATAATCTTTTCCATTTCGATCAAGTTGGTTTCATGACCGCTAGGGAGGCCAGAGACAACACGACCAGAGCACTGAATTGGATATATCATGCCACATTCAAACACATTCCGCTCATGTTATTGTCCACAGATGCTAAAAAGGCCTTTGATCAGGTAGATTGGCTTTACATTGATAATACCCTTCTACACATAGGCCTAGGCCCTCCAAAGGCTCTCATGGATAAGCGCTATTTACTCTGAAACCACTCTGAATCCATTTCTAATGGCACGAGACAGGGTTGTCCTTTATCCCTTTTAATTTTTATTTTGTCCCTGGAGCCACTCCTATGTACAATCTGCACCTCCTCTGCTATCTCGGGCTTAGATATGGGGTGTTCAGTCCAGAAATTGGCGGCTTACGCCGGTGACTTATTTTTTGCCGAACCCAATCCTATCATCTCTTTGCCTAATATCATGACAATACTGACTGAATTTAACTCCATGTCAAATTTCAAGTTTAATTACTCCAAATCAGCAGCCTTAGATATAACGCTCACAAACCCAGTCCGCTCCCACCTTCAACAATCATTTCACTACGAAAATTCCCAAAACACTCCCTGAAATATATGAACTGAATTAACTCCCATTACTTTTCACGGTGAATAGTGACTTTGAAAAAATGACAAACTGATCTTCTCCTGGCTAGGACGCATTAATGTTATCAAAATGAACCTCGATTTTTTTACTTCTTTCAAACACTGCCCATTAAAGTTCCTGGGTTTTTCTAAACTTTTTCGCTAACATGTCTAATCCCGAATCCCAAACATGTTTAATTACTATTTATCAGACCTACCTGACACGCGTACTGGATTGGTGTTGAAATGAGGGTTCTAAAGAATAGATATCACTCGAACAAACTTTTTGCCCAACACCCTTAAGCCTCCTCCCATGGCTGCCAAATGTCAGCTCTTTCAGGATTTTAATCTCATCCAACGTTGGGATACACATGGGAATTGACTGTACGAAACTTCCACCGTTTACACCTCTCGCCTTCCCCATCTCCTCTTTTTCCGGTTTTGGGCAATCCGTCTTTCCCCCCTAGACTGGAACAGGCAAAGAGCGCTACACTTTGTCAGATCGAGTGGATGGGCCAGCCCAGAAGAGTTAAGACAGGGTTCGGATGAGTTTCAACTAGATTTCTGGAAGATTTCTACTCTCCGCTCGGCCCTATCTTACTGCAGACTCCTTACACACTTTGAACAATTATGCATAGGGGAAGGTGGTATCAGGCATGCTCTATATGTTGTTTATAGGCTCTTACAAACTCCTCCCCCTGACTATACACCTACATTTCCTAGGTCATGGGAGACTGATCTGGGTCTACCACTAACTACGGAACAAAAAGAACATATCTTATATTGGACCCATAAAGCGTCCATTGCTAGCACATACCAAGAAACTTGTTTCAATGTGGTTTTGGTTCATGGTGGTACCCCACCCCAGAAAAGTTACCCCACATCTTTCCAGGTGTATCATACCGCTGCTGTAGTTGCCAGACAGAGAAAGGCTTGCTCCTACAAATATTTTTGAAATTGCTCCCTTCTGAGAACTTTTTGCATTACTGTTCAGGCCATAGTTCAGCAAATGTTGGACCAGGATATCCCAGATGACTCAGCTTTTCCTTTTACAACACAACTCATTTTCACAGAATATATAAAAGTTCAGTTATCAGACACTGAGCTTTTATATACTCAGGCATATAAAAGCTCAGTTATCAGACACCTTAGCATTGCTGCTATTTCCTGTATAGCCACCTGCTGGCGGAACCCTGATCCACCTACAGTTTGTTCATGGCTCTGTAGGGTCAATGAGATCCACCGCATAAAAGACCTTACATCGTCATTCCTACAGGAAGGTGGCCATTACATGGTATTATTGGTCGCAGTTCATGACATCTAATGAATCTTTTTGCTCTCACTTAAAGATTTAGTGTCCTATCTGGCCCACTTCTTAAGTATCCCTCTTGCTTACTAGGCTTTGGTTGGTTTAGCCAATACAGATACCCTATAGCAGCAACCCTACCATTTTACGAACCTTCCACCCTAGCATCTCCTTACTGTCCTAGCTCCCCCCCGCCCCTTTTTTTTCTTTTTATCTAAGTGTTCCCTAGCACTTTTATATACCAATCTATTTTGGATTGTTGTATCAAGACTGTACTAACTAATTATATTTATGGATTTCATGTCTGTATTTTTATCTTGCTTTATTTAATCCTTAAAATAGGAAGATTGGAAGATTCTCAACCAAGAAATGTTTCAGTGAATGTAAAATTCACTGCTTTATTAAAAAAACATTGTTAGTGAGGGCCATAAAAAGCCATAAATGATTACAAATGTAAAAAGTTTTTATAATGTAACTTGTGAATACTGAGGTTGCCCCAATTGCCTTACATGATTGGTCATTAAGGTGGTATAGAAATATATGTACATAAGTATTTGGAATATCCCCTGGCATTCCAAGGTCTTTAAAAAATAAAAGGGAAAGTAGATATAATGCACTTTATGCTCCACTTGAAGCCTTGTCAATGCCCAGACATTCCAAGTTGATGTAGCTTCATTGCATGTGGCTGCATCAAGTCAATATTCCGGATGAACATTTAGATAACAATATAGAGAGATAGAGAAAGTGTTAGCATACAATACACTTTTCCAACATTGATAAACACACAATGTACAGATACAGCCACAGGCCACAGGTTCAAGTACAGCACTGGCAGTCAGGGTGGCAGATGGGAAGTTTTTTTATACACAAGTAAGTGAGATAACCACATGTCTGGGTGGCTTTGTCACTAACTTCAATGTAACCGATGTTACAATATTGCTACACTACTAACCCAAATAACAGGTAAGACAGGCCTGTTTAAGGTTTTTTCAGTTGTATTTTATTACATTTGGCTTCAAGGTGTCTTTTGTTCTTCCTGTGTTTAGATCCGTTTAAAGAACAATGAAGGCTGTTTGAAGTATGCATATTAAAGCAGTGAATAATATACAACTACAGGCTGACAATCGAAAATCCGGATCCTTCACTTTCCCGGCATGAATTTTGGATCGCCTTTTCAATACAGGGACTGCAGTACACTGTTTGGCCACTATTGTTAATGTTTTGATGGCGCTGTTCTGTAGAAACAGCTGTTAGTTCTTGCTTGCTAAACTAAATACACGTTGAGATGTCCCTGCTGCCTGCTCCCTGGAACTGTGCCAGATGTCTGCAGTGCTGCGAGAGGAAGGCTGGCCTGTGTGTGAAGGTGAGTATAAAAAAATCCAGAATTTTCAAAATCAGGCACTCCTCAGTTCCGGAGGTTGCCAGATTTTTGATTGTCAACCTGTACTAACCTTGAATAATGCTTCACAGGAATACGTCACATGAAACCTGAACATTTCATATCATTTTCACAGCAAATGCATTGACATACTTCTATCTTTTAAAACCTAAATGTATGTACCTGTTCAAACACTATTTGTTAAGCTGCGTACACACGGCAAATTTTTCTCGCCCGATAATCAGTATCGGCCAATTATCGGGCGAAAATCTGCCGTGTGTACAGTCGGTCGTCGTCCATCGTCCGACGACCGTCCTGGCGGATCCATGGACGATGGACGACGACCGATCCTAATGAAAGGGAAGGGGAGAGCGCGCAGCAGGGTGCCGCTCCGTCGCTCTCCCCCTCCCCTCTCCATAGAGCATGAACGGTGCTGTATGTACAGCTCCGTTCATGCATCGTGCAGTCTTTTCTTGTTGGAAAGGATCGTGAAAGATCCTTTCCAACGAGAAAAATTGCAGGTGTGTACGCAGCTTTAGTCTGTGAACCAGACTTTTACCACTGTATGCACACAGATAAACTTCTTCAAGATATGCATTTAGCCCAAAGTGGACAAACAAGGCTGATAAGCCATTTAAATGTGTCCTTTTCATTAATGCTTCTAGATAATGTAATATATAGTTTACTTGGTTTAACAAGAGTGCAACGGAAGTCTAATTATATAAACACATTTGACTGGTATGATATGCAAAATGTGGCAGCAAATTGGTTGAGATACTTATTATCAGCAGGATTTATTGTTACTATATCAACAGATCACAGTACATTAGTGTGGTGGTCAATGAGAAGATTAAATCTTACATAGCTAGCCAGTGGAAAGAATTTCACCCTTACAAACAGCCTAAAACATCATTGGTGTCACTTAAACTGATTACAGAGGCACAGATTGCTCTTTGGTCATGGAACCCCTAGAAAACCTCTGGAGGAACCCAGGGGTGAGAAGTACTGACCTAAATGATATTGGTTGGTCCAAATTGAGTACATTAAATACATTACAGGACTCTGCATCATTTATCAACATTCACTTAGTGGTTAGCCTACACAGGGCTTCATCCCTCATTCCTGAGGACTTAAATGAATGATAGGGGAATACAGGAAAGGTGAGTATTTGCTGCTGGTGTGGGCACACTAAGGCTAACTTTGTCCTTACCTTCCATTAACAAAGCACATGTTTATGTCAAACATGTGCAACTTTCTGCTATAGGGATCATACTTCTGCAGGTATGAATTACATGTACATGTACACATGTAGTGGTTCCTGTGTACATCTCCTGTAGACTCCAATATATTACGTTTGCAGATAAATGCTTGGTGATTTGGATCAGCAAAATTGCAACATTTGTTGGTAGTGCTAAACCTTCCCCCCTGCCCCTTACTGCCTCCTGCACATATTTACCGGCTTAGTATTAGGGATACAGGAGGCAGAAAATTACAAAACTACTAAAATCAATTAGAATTTTCCTTACCAGCCTTTTCTATTGTATGGTCTCCAGAAAAACTGTGGATTTACATATCTGTTTACTCATTTAATGTTTTTAAATGTCCTTTGCTTAGATATTTTGTCAGCCGAAATATATTTCCACTGGCTTGCAATGTTCCAAAGCATTATTATTTATGTACTTAAAGCTGGTCCCTCCAACTTTAGTACCAGATTTAAATATATATTTAATGGTGTAAGCATAATTATTGGCCAGCTAGTTTCATTGACCTGCGTCTTTATCAGTGCATATTTTCTGATACTTTACATGCTTTTACTGGAACTCCATGCAAACATAATAGGATTATGAGCAAAGCTATATTGCATCATATCATCAACTGCGATTACTACAATTATAACTAGTATAAAAATCACCAGTAAAAGCTAACATTGCATGCACTTGTTGTTTTGTTTTTGTGTGCTGCATGAGTTGCAGCAGTATTTTCATTTAAAGTTTTATAGCATATCTTTACTCATGGTTGTGCATACTTGCATCAGTGACATATTAAAGCTTAGTGTCCATTGGCTATTATAATTATGTTTAAAGGAAATAGAAGCTGCACTTTCTGGATGGTGTGTAAGTATACTGTGGCAGGTAAGGTTGAAAAAATCCTAATAATATTGTGAATATTGTACTATTGAATATTGTAAATTGTGAATCTATAACAATAAGAAGACAAGAGGAGGTACAGGTGTATGCTGATGTCCCTCAACCATGTCCATCTCATTTGAAAATATTAGAACAAGCAATCAGTTTAAAAAAATTCTAATTTGGTCTACAAAAACTTAAGACAAAATGGGCATGTTTTAGAAAATAAAAAACGCACACAGTATGATAAAAGCCAAAGACAAAGAAAACGGAAAGGCTGATTTATAAAAGAAGATAGTATGCTGCATTAATCACACAAAATGTTTAAGGTCTTAATTTACACATACTGGGTGAAATGTTTCAATAAAATGTGGCTAAAATCTTTGATAAATGTATTAAGTAGGTAATTGTAAAAGCCAAAAAAGAAAAAATTCCCCGAATAGAACTGCAAGGCTTATAGAGGACTTCATCTAAAACAAAATCCAAGCTCCAAACAAAATACAATGAAATAGTGCAGTGTTTGAAAACTGTACTTCCAATAGAGAATAAAATAAA
This sequence comes from Pyxicephalus adspersus, assembly GCF_032062135.1. Classification (NCBI taxonomy): domain Eukaryota; kingdom Metazoa; phylum Chordata; class Amphibia; order Anura; family Pyxicephalidae; genus Pyxicephalus; species Pyxicephalus adspersus. The sequence goes on along the minus strand of NC_092861.1, from coordinate 28,023,492 downwards.
CTTCACCTTCTAATACATTCTAGGTCTAGCTATTTATTATACATTTTATACTATTTATTTACTTAAGTAATTAAAAACATCACTGTGATTTTTTTAAGAAGTTACCATCAAGTTTTTGAATTTAAATTATAATGAATAACAATTTGTAAAACAAGTATTTTTTTAAAAAATGTTTCAAATACTTTTGCTCCATTTACAAATTCTGCAGAATTATAGTTATTGTACCTAAATGGCACACTGTTAATAATAAAAAAAATAAACAATTAAATGGAAAAAAAAATCATACCCTTTGCATCAGAATGTGGTGTGTGCTGTCGTGTTCAGGTCACATTATCATTTCACATTGAGCGAACACATAGTCAACAAGCTCACTGCTGATTTTTTTTTTATTGACTTTGTAACAGCCTGTCATAGACTGCAAATAGCAGAATTTAGTGCTGTGTAAAGCCTTAAACCTGTCTACATATTTAATATTGTGGTGTAACAGCATTTATCATTACACGATTACTGCGTCCCACCACCTCCCACTAAGACATGACACTTTTACTGTAAAAAAAAATAATAACAATAATAATATTTTTTTGCTATTGTTATTTTAAGGAACCTAACTGCTGGACTTTCAGTGGTTTTATTAAATAAAAATCTGCATAAATACATTGGTACATAGGGTAGAACTGAGACATCTCTAAAGTGTGCTCATTAAGGATAAGGTTCTGGAGCCTAAATATATTAATACTGTATATTTTTTTTATTGTTACATGTAGTCCCTGTAGAGCTACACTCACACATAATTGTGGTATCACATTCAAACACTCAAGGTGCCATTCAAGCAGTGTTATCAAGTACTTATGTGTGATACAATATCACATGACCCATTAAAAAAAAACCTTCAAGAGGAAACATGTTACCCATAAATTTTTGACACATGAAAAGTATTAAGGCGAAACTAAAGTTCCACTATTTTCACATTTTCTGTCAAAATCACATGCACAGCTAAATGTTGGTTATCCGACACATCCTGAATGAACCTGCATGGAGTCACACCATTCCAACCTGGGCAACCAAGATGGCTGAAGATCGCAACACAGAAGAAAATAAAGAAGTAGATGGTGGCACCCATGACAAAACAGGGACAGGTGGGTATACCAGGGTTTAGTTCAGCTTTAGTAGCCACTGATGAACTCCTAAAGAAAAAGCCTATTGCCTGGCTTTCATGTTGGTCATCTGGTTTACTTACTTCCTGAGTCCTACAGGCATTTTACACCAGGGATCACCAGCATATTAAGCAGCTCAGTAATGGCAGCCTTCATATTTGTTTCATAACAGACATCTCTGTTCTGGGAGTCACTAATGACAAGAGTTGGCATCTTATCATGTTAAAGGTAATAGAAGTCTGGGCAGGAATGTTGTGTAAGTGGAAGCAGAGCTGAAATGTACACAGAGACAACCCTCCTTTTTTTGTTTAAATATAAATAAAATTGCCTAAATTGTCTTCATGGGGCCCTGATTAAGTAAAGCTCTCTAAGACTGGTAAAGATAGACTGTTCAGGGGAAAACTGGATGACTCAGCAAACCTGGAATAGATTTCTTGAAATAATTTGCTATTATTGCTATTTTTGCTATTTAGTATTTGCTATTTACCAGATTCATTCCAGGTTTGCTTCATCACCCAGGTTCACCCTTGATAATTTATCTTCTCCATTCATGGAAAGTTTTAATAAATCGGGCTCATTGTAAGAAATTCTACTTTGTGTATCTTTAGAACCAATGACCAACTTGCAGCCTGAGGGCCATGTGTGGCTCTTAGATACTTTGCAGCCCTCACATCCCAGTACACAGTAATGGAAGTATTGATTTATAAAAAGAAATTTCAATGGCAGTAGTCTTTTCAGTGTCATGTAATTTGTTCCTTGTTTCTGTTATATCCATCAGCATGTCTTCAGTCTACAACCACACCTGTTGTATATTTGCTTTTTCACCATTTCCTATCGTATGTCCACACACAGTCTTCTGTAGCATATCATTTGCTGAACTTTATGTGCAGCCATTTGGAGATGTTCTAGGCCCCCTATACCTCATAAGCTGACAAGCAGTGGTCTATAACCAGATATGTTTTTTTAACCCTGCCCCCGTAGTATGGAATGAGGGGGGGGGTCCCACCCCTCTATTTGCAATGGAAGACAATAGTTCAATTTTACCCTGTGACAACAATCAAAGAGGTTATTTCAACACATCCTCCCTGCAGAAGTAAGATTATCATTTCTTCTCAGTAACTATATGTGTATTTAGTCCAGGATTACCTATGCTACACATCGGTCACATGTCCTCAGCAGAGAGGTAACCACTTTGCAGTAAATGTGCATTAATCCATTAGGAATAAGTAAGCTTGGGGTTTGGGTTGATCACAAAACATCTGTCAGCTGGCATAATGTGCCAAAAATAAAAACAACATGCCCCCTATCCCTCAATATGCTGAGGATCTTCATCCAAAGGAAATGGAATGGCGAGCATGCGTGCCCTCTCTCCTATCCATAAATAGTACTCTGGAGGCAAAGAGCTTGTAGCCCCCTCGTATGTAGCAAAGATCTGTTCCCCGCACATAATAACACATAGGTACATAGTAACCCAGGCCCATTCTCTGAAAAGGTTAAAGATGTCCCAGAAACAACTATACCACACATTTTATAAAAAAAAAATTAAAAAAAACTTTATTCTATTTTTAATTAAAACATAACTTTGCAGGATCCTGCGCTGCAAAATTAAAAATGTGAATGAATGGATAAGCCATCTATCCACAGAGATTTGTCATTTCCCACACTAATCCATACAACCTATGATAGCTGTCTGTTGTTCAAAGAAAAATCTATCCTGTGATCGCTGATGTCGCATGAAGCCTCTCTATCAAGCGTCGATCTGAGTTGTCCCTCACTCTTGTCCCAATGTCATCCTGCGGCCCACTAAAATCTGTCTGTCTGGAGCAGGCACCTGTCACATTTATAGAGGGGGATGTTTGTCCTCATGTGCCCTGTTGCCTGATTGGCTAAACGGAATATAAACAAAAATGAAGTAAAATCCTTCATTTTAGGTTTACTCTTTATTTTCACCCAGCAATCCTGGTAATATTACATTACCTGGGATGGCTACATTCACTCTTCCTCTGTAACTTATGAAGGAGCCATGGTTGTCGCCCAGGCTATAATTCATCCTCAGAACACAGAGTCTAAGGACAAAATAGTCCCCCTTTTACCCCCACTTTCTTTAAGTTTTCCATATCATGAGTATTTTTATATATTGGAAAACTGTGGAATTATTGTTATTGATATGGTATGATGTATGTCTATGTCTTTCACTGTAATTATTCAAAAAACTCAATAAAAAGGCAAAGGTAAATTAAAGTCTTGGATATGGATAAAAGTGTTACTTCAGATTTATATTTTCAAAGTTGAGCTCTAGTCATCACCCTAAACTACTTTTACTGCTTTTTGTATTACCTTGGCCCTGTTCTGTGTAATTATTTTTCTGAGCTTGATAATTATCTATAATTGTGCAAAAAAAAAGCTACGGTTGAATCTGTTTTAAAATATTTTTCTCATTATTCATTGGAGTACACTATACTATCTCAATAAATAATTTATTATGACAATGTACTAAAGATGAAAATCATAAGTAAATATGGGTCAAGTGAAATTGTTTTTTTTTTCTTTTCTTTTGTGTAATGTTTACCATAAAGCAGTGTTTCTCAAGCAGGGTTCCTCTAGAGCTGCTAGGGGTTCCTTGAGCAATAAAAAAATGGTGCCTCTCAGGTCAGTTTACATGTCACCATTGATCTTTTTGGTTATCTATAAGAAAGATATTCTTCTTGCTGACCAACACAGTAATGTACTGTGAGCTATGGATATAGAATTATAAATGGGGTTTCTTTTTGACCTGGAAGTGATTTCAAGGGTTCCTCTGTGTTAAAAAGTTTGCCATAAAGTATAAGCTATATTGAACATTTATAGCACTTTAGCCATAGTTGCAATCATTTGTATCAATAAATGATTGTATTGATAAATACATCCTTAGACAGAGCAGATCTAATCCAATTTTTCTATGCTTTTTTGCACCAACAGATCAGTAAATCAGTCATTTTGTAAATTTATCAAAAAGGCATAACATCTTCCCTCTCCAAATTCATTCTCAGCTGCTAACTTGTATGTTGGATGCTCTGGATGCTTTTAACAAATAAGCATCCAACGGTCACATAAGCGATTCCCAGGACAATCCATCAAGAAAAGTTGGATACTAAGGCCAATTTAGTGGCACATTAAGATTTGTAAGATACTTACATCAATTTTGCCTGTACTTTAAATATTCTATATATTATTTATAAAGAATGAAACAAATAAATGAAGTATGAGAAAAAAAGTCATCATCAATCAATAAAATGTGGCAAAATGTTTTTAAATAGTATGAGAAAAAATGTTGATGTTCCATTGTTTCTTATCAAATTATTGTGATATATAATATTCACTGCCCATACATTTCTTGTTTGAAAAAACATGTTGTCTTAAGGAAGTTTTACATATAGAACATAAAAAAAAACATTCAAGGAAAAAAGTACATACAGCAATTTAGATCTTTATAAACAGCCCTCATGCTGTCAAAACTGGAGTAGGTAATTTTAATTGTAATGTCTAAAAAATGATATTACTGGAATAAGGGTTTGAAAGTATTTCTGAAATATTTAAAGTTTATCTTTACACAAATGCCTAGCAAAAAAAGGAAAATAATGCAGCCATTAGAAGACTGGAAACCTGCAATTTATTACACATTTGCTCTTTGGTTTAGATATCCTTTAGCTTACACTGTATTTACTAAAAAAAACACTCTGTAAGAAAATATTTACTAAAGGGGCCACAGCAGAATGCAAATAATCCCAAACATTTCAAAATTTTAAACAAAAATATATATTTAAAAAAATTATTAAATAAAATATACTAGTGCTTAGAGTACCATCTAACCAAGCATGAAATTGTTCAAAACCCGCTTGGTATAATAAAATAAATTAATAAAACGAAACAATGGAATTCATACCTTGTACAACAGATAGTCTTGTATGTTCTTGTGATGAGCACTTCACATCACATTAACACGCTGGCACCTTACTGTTACAAGATGTTTTTGACTTTGCAAAGAACTGCTAAAGACTAAAATGCAAACATCAGAATGCAATGGGGCTGATTTACTATTAGACTGTATGTAAGAATGGCAGCTAAATGGGATGTTCACCTGTAGGTGTTTTAATATCTTTTAGAATGATTGCAAGAACGAAAAAAAAAGAGATCTGCACCTGTATGAGTGTAAAATCAGTTCAGATGAGCCTTCCATACCCGGCTGATCATAAATGAGCATCCAACTGATTATACTAGATACATTAGGAAGAAGCTATGTTGTGTGCAACAAATCCAGTAGATGTAAGTGTGCAAATATTTAGTTGATATTATATTTAATATTTTTTTATATATTAATATTTAATATGAACTGTGACACCTATGCTCATTTCTGTAAGCACTGATCCTTCGTACATTTCACCTGCATCTATAGAGATGCCAGCTAGATTTTTATACATAGCTGAAGAAGTATTTTTTTACTTTTAAGTACAATTTAGGTAGAATCAGGCCTTGTGACTTGAGGGACATGTCTCACAGTAATATCCCACTTGTGTATGGTGCAGTGGCTAAACAAATTTGTTATCATATGCTGCAGTGGTGCAATGGGAAGCTATGGGGGGTCTCACTAACATGATCAAGACTTTCAGTGTAAAATAAAATCCATCAATATAAAAATCACAAATCAACAAAAGTTATCTTCTCAGTAATTTCTAAATCCAAAATTTACTTTTTCTGCGTGAGCATAACTTAAGTGGACCAAATGTCTTTTGGATTTGTGCATGGTAAAATGTAACTGGTAAAATGTTGCAGTCTTGTTAGTTTTTTTCAGCTTTGAGTACAATAGGGAACGGTTAGACTTCCTAGTCAAATTTTTTTGTTGGTGCCTGTTCTGGTCTTTGGTAGGGATGATCGAAAAGGCCTCTCACAGTCTCGCAAAAATTTTCTCAAACTTCCGATGGGTCCACGTAATTTCAGGGAACTGATTTTGCGAATTCCATTAAAGTCAATAGGCCGACTTTAAACATTACCAGCAAAGCCCCTATACATGTAGAACCACAAAACTTGCTAGTTATGTGTAGGAGAACAGTGGCAAGAAGGTAGAAGGCAGAACAAGGCAAGAAGGCAGAATGCAGCATAAACATTAGGACATTGAGAAAGGGTGAACTCAACCCACTAGCAACAGTTTCTGCCGTCAAAACAGCAGGAGAACGCATTGCTTTTTAATGTAGGCACCCCTATTTAATGTAACCAGCGCTGCATAATATGTTAACCCTATATACATCCTGTTTATTATTAATAATAATATTAATAATTGCTAGCTGGCATCATGACCTGGATGACGTGTTAGGAATGCCACCCATTATGTTGTGGTTTTCCAGAAAATGGCAGGCAAAGTGACAGCAGGCAAACAGGATTTTTGTGTGATGGACAGTGTTCAGAAGGCAGCATAAACATTAGGTCATTGAGAAAGGGTGAACTCAACGGTCTCTGCTGTCAAAACAGCAGAAGAATGCATTGCTATTTAATGTATACACCCCTATTTAACCTCCCTAGTGGTACATTTCTTTCTGGTTTTATCTGTCTAAAAGCGGTACATTGTTTTTCATGAAAATTTATTTTACAGTATGTTATATTAGTATGAGTATATTGAAGTTTGAAACACAAAATCATGTAAAAATATGAAATTAAATAAATTAAAAAAAAAATATATATATACATATTTTTAATTTTTTTTTTTAAATTAAAAAAGAATAAATATTATAGTCATACTATTATATATACTGTAAAATAAATGTTCTTGAAAACAATGTACTGCTTTTACACATTTAAATCCAATGTATTGCATTCAATACAGGTATTTTGTATTGAATGCAATACAAATGGATTTTGATTTTCCCGCCTGGCCCCGCAATGTACACACGCACCAACGTCACCGGGAACTCCCCGGTGACTCATCGCGTGCAGAAGGCGCCAGAAGAAGAAGGAAGAAGACAGGGATTGCGGTGATAGCTGAAAAATTAGGCAAAGGCAATGGTACCTATCAGTGTGGCAGTACTGTTTTTTTTAAATCTGCACAGGGGCAGTGTTGGTTCACAGAGGCATCTTGGTTAGCCAGTGAGTACTTGTGTCAGACAATCAGTGACATCTGCAGTGGAGATATGATAGTTGTTAGTAACCCACCTTTCGTTCATTTTCAAAAAGGTGAGACGATGCACATTTTCCGGGGACATTCGTGATCGGTTGTGCATGACCACTCCGTCAGCGGCAATGAAGGTTCTTTTGGACAGAACACTGGATGCCGGGCACAAATGAAGCTTGATGGCATACTGTGCCAACTGCGGGCAGATTTCAAGCCTGTTGTCCCAAAAATTAATGGCGTCACTACTGCCAGGATAGGCATCCTTCTCATAACTGCTGTCGTCAACACCACCACCAGCCAGAAAAGAACCAAATTAATCATGCACCATGCACTTCATCCGTTCTTGATGTTTATGCCCCTGCATTTCACTTGTTTGAGGTGACCGCATCAGGTTTCACCAGGCATCCAGAAAATCTCCCCTGCCTTGGCCTAGACTTTTGGATGTATGCGGCCTGCTGCCACTACTGCTGCTGCCGCCGCTGCAGGAGCATACGGTGGAGGCAGTGTCCGCCTGAGTTTCCTGTGTGGAATGTGGTGCGCAGAAGTCCTCACACTTAGTCGCATAGTATTCTGCTCAGGCGGGACACCTCTTCTTTCTCTTGCGCTGGGTTGGGTAGAAACTGTGGCATTTTGTCTTTTGTAGCGGTGATCCAGAAGGGTGGCCAGCCAGTAATCATCCCGGTCTTTGATGCTGCAAATGCGGGGGTCCCTCCATAGGCATCACAACATGTGGACACAAATATGAAAGAGGGGTTCCCTGGGCTCATCCTCCTCCTGTCACTCAGTAGGCGCCAAAACATCTTCCACCTCATCAACCATCCCAAGCTGCAGCAGTTCCTGTTCTTCCATCGCCCATGGTTGGGCCCATAGCCTGATGCCTTGTGCAGAACTCCTGTAGAGTGGGCTGAAGGGACTGGGAGCTAGGGGAGCTGAAGGGGTCACTGGAGTACCCATCTAGCAGTGACAAACGTCTTCTGACACCACGAGACCTGCGAGCAGAAGATGATACTTCATCGCCGCTGGAAGTCTGGCTGGCACCAACCTTCTTAGACGTAGTAACAATGACAGTTGGAGATGGAGAAGGAGTCAATGTAGGTGGAAGAAAAGAGGATGACGTGGTTGCACCTCCTTCAAGAGAACGAAAGTACTGCTCCCATTTTTCCCAGTTTGTGGTTCTTGCGCATGTGGGAAAGCAGGGATGTTGTACCCAAATGTGATCTGGCCTATCCTCTGCGGATGTGCCTGTGGCACAGGATACAGATTGCTATGCATCATCGTCTTTCAGCATGAAAAAGGACCACACTGGAGAGGTGCATGCAAGCACTCTGCTGCTCTTTCTCTTTGCCTGCCTCTGCATCTGCTGGGTGTTCAACGTCTGCTCCACCTCCCCCGCAGTCACATCGTCTCTGACTGTTCCCCTACTTGTGCCCACTCCTCGGTCTGTTCTTTGGGACTCAGATGAGGCAGATTGGTGGCCCCTTCCATTCCCAGTCTTTTGCTGCTGCTGCTGCTGCTGCTGCTGCTGCTGCTGCTGCTGCTGCTGCTGCTGCTGCTGCTGCTGCTGCCTTTCCTCTACGTCTGTTTCTGAACTGCTGCTAGTCCTTACACGCACCAGTGGTTCCCAGGTGACATCACAGTCATCATCATCCTCATTTTTCATGCAAATGCAGCCACTGATCCAAAACCCTCGTCCAGCAAGTGCTGACCACACTTTCCAAGGGTCTCAAATGATGCCTCCTGCTCTGAAATTTGCATTGTCAGATCCTCAGGCTGTTCATCAAACAACAAGGTAGAGTCATCGGGAAGTACAGGCACATTAGCCATGCTAAATCCTTTCTTTGCTCCTGTCACGGCTATACTGGTTGCTGCTGCTGCTGCAGAAGAAGAGCACGCTGCACTTGAGGCCCCTATGACCCAGTGCACAATCGTATTCACATGACGTGGCTGTATGATTGTATTCCGCCCTCTCAATACATCTACCAGTGTATCTCAGATCTATTGACAACTTGTGCTGCTGCCTCCAACAGTTTGCTGTGGCTGCTGTCCTATAGTGGCAGACTCCTGACAGATGTGGCAGGTCGCCCTTCCTTTGCGTCTACCGCTCATCCTTTACTTATTCGGGCAAAAATGCACCTGTACTGTAATAGAAACAGGTATTTAACACTAAAATCTCTGTATTTTTTCTAATAGTAGGACAGAATTTTTTGTGTACCAAACTGGCTTCTTTGGTAAATAGCAAGAGGTATCAAACACTGAAATATCCATATTTTCTATATAGTAGGACAGAATTTTTTTTTTTACCAAACGGTCTTCTTTGGTAAATAGAAAGGGATATCAAACACTGAAATATCTGAGTCCTGTGTTCCTGAAAACAGAAACTCTATCCAGGAACACATAGTGCAGGGCAGCAACAGCAACCAGGGCAGCGTAGCTGTTAGCTGTTGCCGCCCTGTAGTATGTGTTCCCAGATAGAGTTTCTCTATCCAGGAACACAGTGTGAGTCTCTCTGGCTGCTCATAAATGAATGCTGTGTGGGAAAAATCAGGCAGTGTTCATTCATAAAGTATCGCGGCTGCATTTATTAATGGAGCCGTAAGAATCCTCCTCTCAGTGAGAGATCCACGGGCACTACAGGTCAGAATGAGGGCTTGTCGTGCATAATCCTCCTATAGTGATTTTCTGGATCTCTGATGGTTTCGCGAAATTTCGCAGGACCCATCAGAATTCCCAGGAAATTTTCGCCAGAATGCCTGAGACATTCTCGCTCGGCCCAAGTAAATAGCAAGTGGTAACAAACACTGAAATATCTGTATTTTATTATAGTAGGACAGAATTTTTTTTTTAACAAACGGTCTTCTTTAGTTAATAGCAAGAGGTATCAAAGATTAAAATGTTCGATAAACGAGAAAGGCCCGATTTGCAGCGAGATCAAACTTACAAATCTAGCTCGCTCATCCCTATTTTCTGGTTTCTTGGGGAAACCCATCATTTGGGTTGTTATCTGAGGAACAATTTTCTGATGTAGACATCTGTTCTGGTAAAACTCCCTAGGATAAAAATTTTGTCAACTTTGGAGAGTTTTTCTCAAATTTTCTGTTGAGTTTAAGGGCAGGGAGTTAAGGAATCTTATCCTAGTGGAATGCATACAGCAGGTGATAACCTGAATTTAATGTTATCCCTTCTCTGCTCTAAATTAAATTTAAAAAAAATGTTTTGGCTTTATTTTTTAACAAATTTGGGACCAATCGCCAGGGATTGTAAGGCTGAGGAGGAAAGGAATAGATCATCATCTACATCCTTCACCCAGGAAATTGGGTGGGCTTTATGTGACTTGCTGCAGCTTTTAGTCAGAAGCTTACTATGTGCAGGTCAATTAGAGTAGGCAATTTTAGTACAGGAAAGGTGCCCATGTAAAACTGAAGGAAAGTCTGGAGATGAGTTTTAAAAGGTCTCTAAAAATAACACACATACACCTTTGAGAACCCATTGATGTATGACATCTGGATCATGCATTTTGAACAACTTTGTCTCGTGAAATTATTCACTGTTCTGTACCTTACAGTTGTGTTGCTGACATCTGTTCGTATTAAAAAAATCTCCTAATGTACTTTACTTATTTACTTTTAATATGGAACCTAAAGCAGCTACAAATCTTCTCACTTTTTTTGCAGATACCTTTGATGTTTCCTTTGTATACATGAAGGTAAATTTTTCTCCTCGTAACCACCTGTCACCTATTCAATTGTATTGTATTTGTTTTATATTTGAAGGATTTTCTTTCTTTCGTACCCAGGGTTTAATTTTGCCAATCTATTTACTTTATCACAATTGCTATTGTATCATTTACAATAGTTGAATGATGATGGTGTTTATTTAGAGTTATACTTTAAAGATGATTTTTTCTTCATTATTCACTGCTTTTATAAAGTTCAAAGAAATTACTTTATGTTTGGTATCTATAGAAATAAAGTGACATGCTTAAATCAAATATTCTGAAACTGTCTCACTTATGAATCTCTGTATTATACTGTTTAAAAGTTCTTATAGTCTATTTCCTGAATTTGGATTCTTAGCAGAGGATTTTTTTTAACATAGGGGTACAGTTATAACTAATTCACAAATGATTCCCCCCTAAATGCTTGTGTATGTGTTCTGTGTGAATTAGGTAACATTTAGCACTTTAGGTCAAACGGTAAAAAGTGTTCACTTTGTGTGAACTAAAATCAAATGGTCTTATGTTGGATATTAAAAGTTTATTTAGCAGAATCATATATTTTCATGTAAATGTAATTTTATGTGGATTACATCAATAGGCCATTTTGGTCTGGCCTCAGCCATTTGTAAATAATTTAATTTTGTATGTGTTGTAGAAACTGCATAGTTCCAATATTGACTGTTCTGTTCCATCTGACTTACCTCATAATTGATATATAATTGATTAAAATTTGATTTTATTTTAATGTTTGTAATCAGTTAAATAAACCTATCCATATTTTTTTTCCATTTTTTACTGCGTGCTGTTCTCACATTGGTGACTCGTTATCTTTCTTTCTGATATCTATAAATAAGAGAGTTGGACTACCCATAGTAACTTCTAATTATTAAATCACCCAACTTGTATTCCTCTTTATCATCCATCATTTTTATTGATGCCCATGTTCAGTTTGTAAAGTGTTTGGAAAATGTTCTTTCAATTTAAGCTAATCTTGCATTTTTGTGATGTTGGACAAAATTGTTGTTTGAGCCATTTTTCTCTTAGGAATAAATACCCTAAAGAATATTCAATCCTACCTAAAAGAAGTAAATGGTAACATAGGTGGAAGATTTATCCCCTAAATGAACATTCCTCCAATTTATAAAGGAACATCCATCCATTCAAAATCAGCTTCAAAACAGTAAATGGTGATGGTGATGGTGGCAAAAACAAGTGGTCACATGTGGAAAAGTGAAATGTGCAGAGAAGCTAGAGTCTGTTACACAGTCATGACAGGTCTGAGCCTTGATGAAGCATTTGGACAGAGGCTTTGCATTGGTATTATTGGAACCTGGTTTAAACACAATAGTGACAATAAATTGGGAGAATAAAATTGTTCTGAATTCAGATTGTTCCATATATTCTAAATTCTTATGTTTGTTAAAGACCATTTTTAGGTATATTGCTTCCTCCAGCAAGTGTCTCCATTCTTGGAGTGCTAACTTGACCCTTAAAAAATCCTGGTTTGTCAATATAGTAGTTCCTTTCCACAGAGGAAAGTTTTTGAGAGAAAAATGTAAAGGGCAAACCTCATGGATGTACCAGAGTACTAAGAGAGAATCCCCCCCCCCAAAAAAAACACACACACACACACCAAGCTCAAAAGCCTCCACTTCAAAAGTTAGGGCTATTGAAAATCAGGGTGAACAAGGACTGGTGCAGAGCAGAATGTCTTTTTGAGGTTATGAGTGCAGTAGTGTGTGTGGCCGGCAGGGACCAGACATTAGAGAAATCGGAGATTATGCTTTCATAATCACCACAGTCTTGGATAACTCAAGGTGTAAAATACACATGTCTATCAGACCCTTATCCAGGCATGTAGCTTGATTGGACAGTAAAATGGGTGGCAGCAAGAATGTGCCCCCCCCCCTTCTTTAACTCTACCAGGGCCCCTATACTAACCACAGCATTTAGGAAGGTTTCTTGTTAAAGGGCAGGGCTTCTTACCCACATCTGCTCCCCCACAAAATAATTGTGGGTATTTATTGGGGGCTAATGGTGGGATTTGAATCCCCTTTTTGTGAATAAGGAGCTTCCAATTATCCTCCCCCTCACCCAAGGGTACATTATTATTCATTACCCATATTCCCAGAAAGAAGTAAAAACAACATGATACACACATTGGAAAAGTCCTTTACTGAAATAAAACACATATTTACAGATTTAAATTTTACTTTTGTCCCCAGAAGTACTGTAAATCTATAGTCAATCAAGTTCTCAAGCAATGTGAACCTGCAACTTTAACCTGACTTGATGTTACCTTGTCATACTGCATGAAATCACATAAACATCTTTTAATAACTAATTAATGGTATTACATGTTATTACCCTCTTCAAATGACAGATAATTAAAAGCAGATAAATGCCTATTGGACTGTAAAGTGACATATTCCAGTTGTACCTTGGCTGTTGAGGATGTCTATGTCTTGCATGTGTCTATTGAATTCTGACATTGTTATAAATGCATGATAGACTAAATTAAAGGAAACATAAACATTTTAGACTCCACTCATGCTAAAGGTAAAGCTTTACCTTTCATAGTTTAGAGATCCTTTCTAGTTTGATATATGTCTTTCCCACATATTACTAACCCTAGTTACTCATATTTGTTTGATCTGTAAGGGAGCTCCACCTTTATGTTTAACCTAGCCAAACCATCTAGCTAAATGAGTGTGTATATTATTAGGAATTGCTTACATAAGGAAAAATTAAACAAACTTAGAAACCGCATATGAACAAAAGGCTTACAGTCAGAAAACCACTGAATTACATTTAGACACACAGGAACAGAAATACTAAGCCTCTTTTTTTCAAAAATGCTAATACATTAATACCATCAGCATCTAATAAAAAATTATTGAAGGTTTCGTTGATTGTAAATTCCAACTGTGTTCATATATGTAGCTTTTTCTGCTCTATGTTGGGAATTAATCTAATTGCTAGGAATTAATCTAATATTAAAAATAAAATTTATAAGATGATGAAGAATACAAATGTTATGTTGGTTAAGTCTTAATGTTATGTTGGTTTTACTCATTGAAACTGGTCATAAGCATAGATTATAATTATTATTGAAATTCAATAAAAAAAAACAATAAATTACAACTTTTATCAATTAATTTCTTGAGATTCCACCGAACTTTGGTAATCTTGATTGCCCAGGATGATGTAATTTGAGGTGATTCAGTCCAAGCAACCACAGGGGAAGCTAGAATATTCCTGCTATCCCAGCTAACAAGAAAACAACAATTAGGAAGGTGAGTATCTTTTACTGGAGTAGGATTTGTGGAATTGTGGAATTGGCAAGTGCTTGCCACAGCTAGAGGTTTGCGCTGCAAGACAGGACAGGATTGCCCAGGTTCTTCCATGATAGTCTATCTCTCCAGTTTTGAAGAGCTTTAATAGACCCAATATGTGATGGAAAGCCAATAGTAATCATCACTTAAAAACATCTTCCTTATGGTGGAGTATGACGGTGGAAGCATCATTCTGTGAGGATACGCCTAATTGGCAGGGTCTGTGAAACTGGTAAGGAATGAGGCATATTGGACAATCCTAGAGAAAATAAACTTTTGGATTAACTGAGATGCACCTGATAGTACAATCATGATCCTCATGAAAGATTAACATAAGTAAATGCAGTCAAAGAAAGTTTTTCCAACTGTTAATACAACTTATATATCTCTACTTTTTATAGTAAACCCCCACCCCCGAATGTATGGATAAGAGGTAAGGGGAGTAGGTATAGTTTTTTATTGTCATAATGAGCAGGATGCAAAGTGTTGTCACTCTAGAACAAGGAGTGTGTTACTGGCAGTATAACCAGGTAAAATGAAAGAAAACCAAACCTAAAAACAAAACAAAAAAACAAATGGAACCATCACATCCAAGAAGAGTTTAGATAGGATTTAAGGATTTAATGCTGCAAAAATAATGTTGCTTGTTTTTTTCTCATACAGTCAGAAATAATTTTACCAAGTGTACAGTTTACACAGGTCAGAGTTATCATTTTCAAGGTAATTACTGTTGCTTTATCTTAGGTCTGTGGTCAGAGCAATTGTGTAATTCTTTTAATAATCAGCTCCAGTAACAAAGCATGAGATAACCACATCCTTTTAGGTTTGTTCAACCAGGAACTGTTTTCTAATTCAGATCAAATAAACGTAAATGGTGTTACACATACATGTCCAAAAAAGAGTCTCCAACACAGCATACAGTTTATCCCTTTGTAAACTAATCACAAGCTAATGCCACAATATATACAGCTCTTACTCAATGTGCAACAAATGTGTCCAAATGTGCAAATTTTTGAATTATATTACTTTTATATTACTTTTCAAATATGCTAATTGTTACAGACTATTATATCCAAATATATTTTATTGAACAAGCAAGAGAGTTTGTACTGAACATTTGTCCAGAGCACCAAAACAACTATATTGCAGTTTATCAGTCTTTAGATGCTGTGGCTGTATAATATTTTCTTTCCAAGTATTTTTCTTTTATTCCCTGATTTTACCTATTATTCATTCACGTAATGCATTTTCTGACCTTGGGTGATGATGCTTACTTACTGCACTCAGTAATGAGGGGTCAATGGAGGGGCAGAATTGTACCCTTAGGACAGGAAAGACAAAACACA
>NC_092861.1:27988968-28006951 GCF_032062135.1 Pyxicephalus adspersus | reverse complement strand
GAAAAAAATTGGTAAAGGTAGAAATTGGTAGGCTAATTTAGCTTTTGGAGTTTTATTGAAATTCCATTCACCTGGCATTGCTCACATCAGTGGCATCATCCCCAGGATCTTTAATGTTGCTCGCTTTACCAGTAGGTGACTCTGTAGAAGGGCTCCAGCTGCTGTTTGATGCTGTAGAATGATTTGTAGTCAACTGCAAAATCCTCAGTGTGTCAAAGACCATAGGTTATTCTGTTGAAAGAGTACTCCCATTGCTGTTTTGCTGCTAATGTGGTTTGTCATCTGTCATCTTTCAGATTAAATATATCAATATTTCAACAGTGACTGCAAGTTCTAGTTTTGTTTTCTTGAAAAGCTATGGTGTCTGAATGTTTATCTGTAGCTGTTACTAATGGGTGTTTTGAATGCAGTGTTTTATGGTTACAGCCACAAACTTCTATGCTAATACAGGACACAGTTGTGACTTAAGCTGCGTACACACTTGCAATTTTTGTCGTTGGAAAGGATCTTTCACGATCCTTTCCAACGACAAGGGGCTGCAAGATGCATGAACGATGCTGTACATACAGCACCGTTCATGCTCTATGGAGAGGGGAGGGGGGAGAGAGACGGAGCGGCACCCTGCTGCGCGCTCTCCCCTTCCCTTTCATTACGATCGGCTGTCGTCCATCGTCCGTGGATCCGGCAGGTCGGTCGTCCGGACGATGAACGTCACCGACTGTACACACGGAAGATTTTCGCCCGATAATTGGCCGACGCCGATTATCGGGCGATAAAAATCTGCCGTGTGTACGTAGCTTTAGGGGTCAAAGAGTGAAACTACAATACGCAACATGGAGATACACTAAGTGTCAGATGCAGTGCGCCATAACTCCTAAAGAAAGCAAAAACAGAACTCATCATCTGCAGGATACGTAATTGTTAATGACCTAGGGTGTTTGTTCAGGCAGTGGGTTGAAAAGATTACCAATGTGTCAAGTTGAATCTGAGAATACAGGATCTGCTAAAATAACCTGTAACCGCCTGCCTCTTCTTGTCATTGAAGAGTTTCTGGTCAGACTTCACTGTCAGTGACTCAAACTCTAATTAAGAGTTGAAAGGAAATCATTCCCTATGACTAAATGAAGTATACGTTCATGGCCATTATAGCTGGCACATTATAATGCACTGTAATACTGAAAAAAAAAACACTTATTCATGCTTCTGTCAAAGGCAACCCACAGTTTTAACTTTTATGAATGAAACAGCAAACACATAAATTATCAGCAATATTCTTTTTCCTAGGACCAGCAGTTACTGTCTGTCTACACTACTTGCAAACTGGCAGCCAAAGATATGTAATTATGTAGAATAGTTTAGTCCCAGAAGGTTTATCTTTAATTATAGCTGTGTTATAATGTGTTTGATATAGGAATAACTTTTTTGAAAAAATATCATGGATCAATAAATTCCTTATAACAAACCTTTTAAGAATACCTAATGTAAATAAAGAAGTACAGCATAACTTGTATCACTAAAAGGCAAAGTTTATGATCTACTTTCCCTATACCTCACCATTTAAGCAATTTTGTTTGTTCAGTTTCTTACAATACCAGAGTTCTATAACCTGGAAGCATTTTGATAAATCAAACACAGAAAACAGCACTGACCTTGTGATCTTCATTCAATTTAACATTCCTCACAGAAATCCCTTGTTACTCGCACTGATCAAGGGGGCTTATTCCTACAACTGACACAGAGGCAGCATTTTGACCATTGACATGTTTTATTCCCACTGATATCTTATACTGGACCTTTCATTACTCCTACTGACTAACATTAGTTCCTCTCCCCCCCTCATTATTTTGTGATACTTCCCTCACCTTCTAGATTGTAAGCTCTTCAAGTCAGGGTCCTCTCCTCCTCCTGTGTCACTGTCTGCATCTGTCCTTCATTTGCAACCCCTATTTAATGTACAGCTTCGTAATATGTTGGCGCTATATAAATACTGTTTATTATTAATATTATTAATAATATTAATGATAATAATAATAATACAAATAATGCTCAGATAGTCAGATGGCTGGCAAAAATCTGGTGAACTGCTAAGTGATTTTGATCAGAAACATAGAAAGATGCCAAGCAAAGCATAATTTATTCTATAAGTAGTGGCATAGAAGCTGGGGTAGCAATAGTTACAATACTAACCAGGATCATGCTTGTGTTGGAGATTATTTTACTGAGGGGTCAAAGCTGCAAAAATAGATTATTATTATACTGTATTTATATAACGCCAGAATATTAAACAGTGCTGTAGATTTAATGGGGGTTTCAAATGACAGACAGATACAAACAATGACACAGGAAGAGGAGAGGACCTTGCCCAAAAGAGCTTACAATCTAAGAGGAGAGGGAAGTATCACACAATAGGAGGGGGATATGGAATTGGGGGGTCAATAGTGAGGATTTAAGAAACAGAAGAAGATGGGTAGGCAAGTTTGAAAAGATGGGTTTCAAAAAGTCACATGAGAAGAGAAGGCACAGGGCCATAGGTTTACAGGCACAATACTGCCTATAATGGCTTGCAAAATTGCAGGCAAGATGGCCTTGGAACTGATATTTTACATTTCTCACAAGAGGTGTGGAATACCTGCTAGGAAGAGAAAAGAGAAGTGGCCCAACACACAGGCCACCAAAAAGGTAGCTACAGAACCAGTATTCTTACAGGGTGTGCTTTCAATACAGGTTAGACTTTCTGAGTGCTATACTGTTATTTGGTATTAGTGTTGTAACTAATACATGTTTACAGCCAGGAGTTGTTTCTTTCTGGTTTCCTAACACATGGTGTTGTTAGTTTGTAAACTTTAGATTACCCACTGAATTCCCAAATTAAAAATAAATGATGGTGGTCATAAAGAAGATGATACTAAGATGGGTATATTACATTTCACAATTTACATTTACTATTAATTTAATGTTTAATTGCAGAATTTTGTGGCATGCTAAATCCAAGACATAAAGTTTTTTAAAAGCCTTACCTTTTAGCATTATGAGAAAAGTTGTGAGAATTACATGCTAGATTCTTTCATTCTCAAATGGAAAAATAAACATTTTTAAAAGATAAGCTCACAGAGTTTTCTGTTGTTTCCACTGATACAGTTCATGCCATTAGTGAGATTTTTTTGAACACCTCATAATAGTGCAGCATACAAACACACAGTATACTCACAGCATACATTTCTCCAGGTAAGGATTATGAACTGTGCAAGCCTTCATTTATTTTTCCAAATGTCACGTCACCTGGATAAACTACAACTCAGTGAGATAGAAGGGTATATGAGGCAATGGGACTGACTTACTGAAGCAGAGTACATTCACTATGAAAAGTGTGAATTATGTGAATGTGAATGAAAGTTCATATGAATAACCATATTCAAGGAATAAAAAATAACCAATGTTTGCTTGTACAGCCTATACCACTTATTAAATCAACCCCACAATTTCTATGTAAGGGGTAGTGATGAGTGGAGTAATATTAGCAAATATTAAAGAATTACATTTTTTAATATTTTTTTCAATTCCCTTTTTTTACCATCAGCAGTTTAGTTTATTTCATGTATCCGCCCAATTTCTAGTAAATGTTTGGGAAAATAAGGAATCTCAGTTTCTCTAATCTCTCTCTAATGCTGGAAGCTAGAAAACCATTTGATATCTCATTGCTTCTCTTGAAACATTCAATAGGTTTAAATGACAAGAGGAAGCATTTGATAGAGCTGGTGTTGAGGATGATGTCAATGATGTTGATGTCCATAATGATGGTAATCATGTTGTTGGCTCTACTGATGTTTCTTATGTTCTCATATTAAACAAATTTCAACTTTTGTCCCAAAGTAGTCTGTTATCTTCCTGAGATTACATCATCTTTGACTTTAAAGCATTAAAAATGCATTTCCTGATAGGAAAGATTTTTCATACAGATATAACTTGCAAGTATCAACTATCCTCTGGGATATTATCATCATTGCAGTGCATGGATGTAAGGCCACATGACAAGGTAAATCTTTTAGGAATACATGGTACAAAGTTCACTATAATAATACAACATATAAAAGAGTTTAGAACATATCTCTTATCACATAGATATAGAACCTATAATAAATCAAAATATTTTATGCTTCCTAGGAGAGCAGCAGAATTAATTGTCTGTGACATAGTATACATCTGAAGGATTAGTGAGTCTAAAAATAAAATGTTTCACATAGCTACTTTTACTTTTGGCATTAATTAATTTTTGAACTTGCATGTAAGAGTTTGTACACTCATTGCTAACCCCAAAGTATGTAAATACTATAAACAATATTTGAAGGAACAAGGATACAGAAAAAAGGATTATCGTGTTACAAAAGTAGTTTTACAAAAACCAACCCCTAAATATTTACCAAGTAAAAGTATGTCAGACAGAGAAGTGGCAGACCATGCACAGAGAAGTGGCAGAGGCCTAAATGTTTCTGGCGCAGGCGAAGGTCGCAGCAGAGTAAGTGGGCGTGTCAGCAGGAGTCGCAGCGAGAGGCCTGAGCTCCCAGTGTCATCTAGCAGACGTGTCTTGACCAGCAACCCAGATATTCTTGATTGGTTAACTTGGTCATCCACTTCATCCCAAGTGACATCAGACACCCCCAGCCAACAGTNGTTGGGTTCGTCAGACACAACCCTTAGTTGGCATGGCCCAGGAGCAGGCCCTGTGCCCTCACCTGTCCTCAACCTGCCTCTGTCCTTTGCTGTTCCCTCAGCCACAGAAGTATTGTATGCTGTGGGCTTAGCTCCACTATACAGCGAGGACGAGCTAGTAGAAGACAGTCAGCAGCTACTGCCCAGCCATGATCTGGAGGAGACATTCTTCCTCCGCTAGGCAGGAGTGGCGTGGAAGGTGGTGTTGCGAGCAGTCAGGCTCCTGACCCAGAGACTATTGAGGAGGACATCAGTGACGTACATACACTACTCGATGATGATGAAGCCGATCGCACTTGGGAGCCGAGTGAAGAAGGGGCTTCATTTTCTCATTTTCATAATGAAAAGAGGGTGGCAGCTTGCCGTGAGGCAGCGGCTGAGCCAGCAAGGTGGTAGCATGGCTGGTAGTCAGCAGGGTGGCAGCAGTGGGAGGTTGGGAGCCAAACGTGCCCAGGGTAGACCACCTGCTTTGCAGCAGCCTACCTGCCCGGGAAGTAGTGGTGCAGGGGTTCATGGAGGCAGCGGCGGTAGCAGTCAGTCTGTGTGGAGTGTTGGGGGAAAATCACCTACTGGGCGGTGTGGAAGTTTTTTGTTAAGCCGCCGGAGGAGGTTAACATGGCCATATGTAGAATATGTGGGCAGAAGGTGAAGCGTGGCAAGGGTGCCAATGTTGGCACCACGGCCCTGCATCAACATATGCAGTGTCACCATAAAGTGGCCTGGGCGAACCGTGGCTCCGATGTGGTGGTCCAGCCTGCCGCAGCAATCTCTACATCACCCAGTGGCACACACCAGCTTACAGGCAGTCAAGGCTCAACCACCTCAGCCTAAGGGAGCTGTATGTCATTTCCATCTTCTGCTGGTCTAGATGGTCCTGCTCCTCCTACTCCTCGTCAGTCATTCTGTCAGCAATCGATCCCTGAAGCGATTTCCAAGAGACAACAGTATGCGTGCACTCATCCAACGGCGCAGAAGTTGAATGTGCTCCTGTCCAAGTTGCTGGTGCTGCAGTCCCTCCCTTTCCAAGTGGTGGACTCCTTTCAGAGAACCGATGGCTTGTGCCGAGCCGAGGTGGAGAGTCCCAAGCCGTCATTTCCTTGCCAAAAAGGCAGTACCAGCCCTGCACAAATATGTAGAACAGAAGGTGGGCCAGTCCTTGAGCCTGTCGGTGTCTGCCAAAGTGAACGGTAGCGCTGATGTGTGGAACTGTAACTACGGTCAGGGACAATACATGTCCTTTACGGCCCACTAGGTGAATGTGATTCCTGCACAGCCACACCAGCGACCTGGCCAGGTGACACCGCTTCCGTCTCCGCGTTCTCACACCGCTGGTTCTGCAACAACGTCCGCCTCTGCCTCCTCATCCTCCACCGTGTCCTCAGCCTCCACTGGAAGTACAATTCACAATGCCCCTCCAGCATACCATATGTTCAGGGCACGGAGGTGTCACGCTGTTCTGCACCTGGTTTGCCTGGGCGAAAGGAGTCACACAGGAGAGACACTACCCTGTGTGATTCATCAGGAAATCAAATCATGGATTTTCTTCGCGACAACTCAAAATCAGAACCATGGTGACTGCCAATGAGAAGAACATTGTGTCGGTGCTGCGTCAAGGAAGGCTGAGCAATGCACCCTGCATGGCACACGTCTTCAATCTGGTTGTCAAGCAGTTCCTGAAGTCTTCCACCCATCTGCAAGACATCATAAAAATGGCCAGGAAACTTTGCATGCACTTCAGCCACTCGTACATTCCAAAGCTCACCCTCCTTGAGCTGCAGCTGCAGAATGGCATCCGCCAACATAGTATGTTATGCACGTTTCCACCCGTTGGAATTCCACCCTCCATATGTTGGACCGACTTGGACCCGAACAGAGAAAGGCCATTAACGAATTCCACTGCTTCATGTCCAGGAACAAATGCTGGTAAATCTGGCTGGTCAGGGGACTGGAGATGTGGTGCCTTGATCTCACGGCCACATGAGCCCTGTGGAGGCTGAACTGTGGAGGAGGAGGACATTGAAGCACAGGCAATGTATAGCGAAATGGGTGGTTTTTCTACTCAGGTGACAGGAGAGGAGGAGCAGTGGAGATGGAAGCAGGGAGTCCCTCCGAGTCACTTGCAGAAATTGCCCGCTGCATGCTCGCTTGCGCAGTGACAGCCGAATTATCACCATTCGGCAGAGTGATGACTTCTGGCTCTCCACCTTGTTGGATCCTCTCTACCGGTCCAAAATGAGGGCCTTTTTTCATCCGCTGAGGGGTAGGACAAACTGAACTACTACAGAGACGTCCTATGTAGTCAGTTGGCCGCTGCCTATCTGCGCCATCGTCCATCCTTTCGCAGGACTGACCTGAGGGTATCCTCTGCACTCACGTTCTACTGCCATGGCTGCTGGGGAGGGGTGGGGTGGCATCAGTAGCAGCCTGAGTCGCTGATGAGCAGCTTTCTTCACCTGCATAGTGAAGAAACTACTGACCAGCAGCTAGACATAGAGAGGAACCTGAACCAGTAGGTAGTGGCATACTTGGAGTGCACCCTGCCAGCCGTCATTGAACATCCGCTGGACTACTGGGCAGCCAAACTGGATTTGTGGCCACAACTGGCCAAGTTTGCCTTGGAAAAGCTGTCCTGCCCGGCCAGTAGTGTGGCATCAGAGCAGGTGTTAAGTGCGGCGGGGGCCATAGTTAACCCAAGAAGAACTCGCCTGTCCACCCAAAATGTGGAGAGACTGACCTTTGTCAAGATGAATCAGGCGTGGATCTGCCAGGATTTCTACAGACCAATGCCTGATGCATCTGATTAGATCATCCATGCCGCCTGACCCAAACCTTGAAAAAAGAGAACGGTTTCTTCTGGCTACCTGCCTCAGCTACTACTCTGATGCTGCCACCTGCCTGATGCCACACATTAGATGCCAAGTGCTCCTTCTTTCATTCACCTTCGTCAGCGGGTACTGGTATTGCCACCCACCACCCCACTCTGTCACCGGGTCACTTTGTGGTCTCCTGATTCTGCTGCTGCCATCTTCACACTGTGTCACCTTGCCACTCTGTGGTCTCCTGATGCTGTTGCCACCTCCACACTATGTCATTATGTAACTCTGTGGCCTTCTGATCCTGTCGCCAACTCCAGACTCTGTCATTGTGCCATTCTGTGGACTCCACCTAATGCTGCTGCTGCTGCCGCCACCTCTCTGGCCTCCTCCTGATGTTGCTGCTGCTGCCACCTCCAGACTCTGTCATTGTGCCACTCTGTGGTCTCCGCCTGATGCTGCTGCTTTCGCCACCTCCAGACCCTGTCATTGTGCCACTCTGTGGTCTCCTCCTGATGTTGCTGCTGCCGCCACCTCCAGACCCTGTCATTGTGCCACTCTGTGGTCTCCTCCTGATGTTGCTGCTGCCGCCACCTTCAGACTCTGTCATTGTGCCACATTGGGCCAGTTATCCCTGTGGTAAATTTTATGACACCTCCTGCTCTGAACCCTTAAGTTACAAGGATCAAGAGGCCCCACCCCCCTGTTTTCATATTGAAAATTCTGATGCTGCTGCAACCTCCAGACTCTGTCATTGTGCCACTCAGTGGTCTCTGCCTGATGCTGCTGCCACCACCTCTGGACTCTGTCATGGTGTCACTCTGTAGCCTCTTGCTGCTGCCGCCACCTCTAGATTCTGTCATTGTGCCACTCCATAGCCTCCTGATGCTGTCGCCAACTCCAGACTCTGTCATTGTGCAAATCTCTGGTCTTCACCTGATGCTGCTGCTGCCGTCACCTCTGTTGCCTCCTCTTGATGTTGCTGCTGCTGCCACCTCCAGACTCTGTCATTGTGCCACTCTGTAGCCTCCTGATGCTGCTGCCACCTCCAGACTCTGTCATTGTGGCACTCTGTGGCCACTTATCCCTGTGGTAAATTTTCTAACACCCCTTGCTCAACACCCAAAAGTTACAAGGATCAAGAGGCCCCACTTTCACGGTCTGTATTCACACTGAAAATCCTGATTCTGCTGCCACCTCCACACTATGTCATTGTGCCACTCTGTGGCCTCCGCCTAATGCTGCTGCTGCCACCACCTCAGTCACCCTCTCCACTCTGTCGGGGGGCCTCTACTTGTATAAGCGGTTAATAGAACAAGTAAAACTGAGGCATGTGATCTGCTGCTAATATCTTGGTTCCAATTACCATAGGACACCTTCAGGGTTCTTGTGGAAAAAAATAATTATTATTAATAGAATCAAACCAAAAAAAAGTACATTTTGGCTTTGTTTTGCCCTATTAGGCTTTTATGACTTCAATTCTTTGCTTGAAAAATAGTAAATGCACCACAAGAGAAATTAAAAAAAAATCAATGATTGTGACCAAACTGTAAGTGATGAATCTGCAAAATGAATCTGCATTGGTCAAGGACATAATACAGACCTTTAGTTAGTATCATTACAATGACACAAATAGGGATGACTACTGTGTTTCCACATTTTCACACTTCTTGATGGTATGGCGTTGCATGTCAGTTAAGGGACCAGGGAAGATGGCATTCATTACCTCTACATGCACAGGTGTACCTTGAAATTTTGGACACTTTTCACATTCCATCAGTCTAAAGTACACATTGTTGTGGTATCACCTTCAATTCTGCCCTCTCATCCCCCCCCAATATTCAGAACATTTCCAGGTCCTGTCACTTTTATCTATGCAAAATCTCCAAAATCTGTCCCTACTTGTCCCCAGAGACCACCAAACTCCTTGTACACGCTTTTATCATTTCTTGTCTAGACTACTGTACCTCCTCCCCCCTGGTGTTCCACTGACCCGACTCTCTCCTCTACAATCTATTATGAATGCTGAAGCCAGACTCATTCATCCTTCCCACCCCTCATCTTCTGCTGCATCTCTTTGTAGTTCTCTTCATTGACTTTCATTTCATCTTAGAATCAAATTCAAGCTCCTGTACTTTGCCTTCGGCTTGCTCCTACCTTTTGCTATTTTAAAAGAGCACTCAGAACCCATTTTTGTAAACTTACCTACCCATCTTCTTCTGTTTTTTGAAACTGTCAATTCTTTCCACCACTATATATTTCCCCTCCTATTGTGTGTTAATTCCCCCACCCCCTAGATTGTAAGCTCTTCAGGGCAGGGTCCCCTATTTGGCGAGATGGCGAGATGGACCAAGGGCTTGTCTCTAGTGCGAAACAATCTTATTGGATAGTACAGCTAGGCCATAGTGAGTCTGTTATGAGGTAAACATGAGTAGGCACAGCTGTGTTAATAAACCGGATAATTTTTGCTATATTTGTGTAAAATATACCCCATGTGATAAACACAAGAACTTAACCAAGAGGGTGAGATTTGGTTACAAGTATTACTTTGGATGTGAAATTGGAGATCAGGATAAAAGCTGGGCTCCTTATATCTGCTATCAGGTGTGTTATGTTGGCCTGACACAATGGTTGAATGGGAAAATAAATAAAAAGCCTTTTGCTGTGCCTATGGTTTGGCATGAGCCAAAAGACCATCACTCGGACTGCTACTTCCGTATGAGTAAAATTGCTAGGTTTTCGAAGATTAGGTCAAAAATCTGTTGATAGTGACATGTCGAATGAGGAATGTGATGATGTCGATGGTAATGAATGTTATGAACCCCAACTTGAAAAGGGTAAGCCACATTTTATAAGCCAATCAGATTTAGATGATCTAGTAAGGGACCTGTCTTTTCAAAAGAGAAGTCTAAACTGTTAGATTAAAAGAGATTAAAAGAGTGGAATTTGCTACAAAATATTTGTGCTTTCTGTGCCTGTGGAACAGTCGTGATGAAAGAATGGCCACCCAGACCTGAACACACTGTTGGCTAGTACAACGTGAAGCATAAATCACTCATTGATCCACAGAAAGTTTACCTTCCACCACTTCATATCAAACTTGGATTAAAGAAAAACTTTGTTGTTGCAATGGTTCGTGATGGTATGGGTATCCAGTAACTGAACGACAAGTTTGGAAAAGTTATAACAGATGCTAAACTAAAAGCAGGCATTTTTGTTGGTCCCCAAATCCTCAATTTGATGCGTGATGCTTCATTAAGAGACCCACTTGAACTTGCTGCATGAGATTAATTTGTGCTAGCTGCTCAAAACATTCTGGGCAACCAGCGAGCAGAAAACCCTGCTGAACTTGTGAAAACAATGCTAACAGCTATCACTTTGGCTGCATGCGATCAACTTGGCTGTCACTTAAAATTCATTTTTTGCATTCCTGTTCTGACTTCTTCCCACAAAATTTGGGTGATGTGAGTGATGAGCAAAGGGTAAGGTCCCACCAGGACATTTCTGGTATGGAAACAAGATATGAAGGCCTGTGCAACCCCAACATGATGGGCGTCTTACTGCTGGTTTCTGCAATGGGAGACAGGGTGGAGACACAAAAGAAAAAGCAAGTGCCTAAAACACTTCTGAAGTGTACATGTGTGTTGAACAAGGACTCAAGTGAATTATGCTTAATTGTATATGTTGGTTAGTTATGCATACACATAACGTAGTAACTGCGGAACGGGAGAATGTAGCTAATAGCGTCTATACGCGTAATTAACTTAAGATCCTGATGTCCTAGGCAGAATTAGATTTCAGATTTGGATTCAGTGCACTTGATTTAGTATAGGACACATGGATTAGACCAAGTAGCAGACAATATTTATTTTTTTTGTGATGCAGTGAAAACAAATAGTGTATCTGGGAAATACAAAATAAATACTATGCAGAATAAAAAAAGAATGTCATAGACATATTTACCTGGAGTGAACACTTTTTTAGTACATGTAAGGAACCTTTATAACTGTACAAGGCTTTGTTCCAGTAAAAATGGAAAATACGTCTAATTTATTATATATCTGTGATGACAGATATTTCTATTTCTTTTGTAATGGTCTGTACTTAGCGTTAAACATTTGATACTTTACCCTAGGCAGCTGACCCTTAGCATCCTCACTGTATTCTTAAATGCAAGTTGTGAGAGAGGCATGCCTCCTCTGGTGCCGGTCTCCCTTTAAGTGGCTGTCCCCAAATTCAAAATCAATATGACCCTGACCCAAAGTATTTCTCCTATAGGTCCCTTCCTATTTTAGTTTTCCCCACTGAAGTGAAGTTTCCCCACTCCAATGGAAACTTTGTATTTCTTTAGTAACCCATGGCAAAGGCTCCACTAAGCTCAGTTATCCACACATTTAACTTGTTTTAGAAATCCACCTAAAAAAAGCGCCAAACATTACCATAGGTCAAAAGATTAATGCACCATGGCAGTGATTTCGCGGCTACCTTGCTATAGCCAGGCACCTCCGCTGCAACAGAAAGTAACCACCCATCTTTCCTCAGAGAGAATGGGTTCTAGAACTGCCCAGAATGCACTAAAATCAACCCCTTAATCATTAAAGAGGCCTTGCTAAACTAAATTGGCATTACACCTTTACTTACAAACGGCCTTTTTTAATTCTTACAAAAATTTTCTACATTTAGAAAGATAATATAATTGTTTTGTTTAAACAAGACAAGTCGTAAAACAATAATATCATTAGCAAGTTGCTTCCTAGATTGAAGAAAAAAAAAAAGTTATAATTTTATTAGACAATCTGGAACTGTTGGTTTATGCACTGATTTAAACATGCTCATGAAAGCATACTCCTGGCAGAAAAGAAGAACCGACTGTTCATTGTGCGTGCTAAGTCAGCTGTATCCCCTACCCCTGTTACATTTTTCAGGGAGCAAACTGGGTCAATTCTAGCGCAAGGATATATTTTAAATAGGCTAGCTGCAATATTAAAATGATTCTAGGTTTATTTATACAGCCATACCTCATACAGCCTTTGTCAATACATGTTCTATATCTGTAATACATGTCACAGCTCCTCTAGGGCTGCGGGAGTGATCAGGGGAGCGGAACTGTCAGCATAGCAGAGCCCCGCTGACTGCTCTGCTCCCTGATTGGCTGAGGAAAGGGAAATCCTGATGATGCTTGAGCTGTCATCAGGGTTTCCTATTTCTCAGCCAATCACAGAGCACTAGAGATGAATGGGCACAAGTCTCCCCATTCATGTCTAGTGCTGAATGACTGAGCAATGTAAAGCCAATCACAGAGCACTAGGGGTGAATAGAGAGGCTTGTCCTCATTTAATCCCTAGTGCCCTGCGATCCCTCACTGTCAGGAGGATTTACAGGGCTGGGCTCATGGCAGCCCTGGGAATCATCCTGTCATTGGGATACTCTGTAAAAAAAATAAAGTTTTGTTACACAAACACACACACATTTAATAAAATAGTTCAACATTAAAGCCCCGTCCAATTTTTTTACACATATTTTAACCCTTTCAGGGAATGACCAAGGGGTTTTATGTACCCCTGTACTCATTTCCTGAAAGGGTTAAAAGTAAAACTTTTAGAAACCCTTATGTAAAAATTGCGGCAATTCGCGGTAAAACGTGTAATAGGCGTTTATAAAAGTTTTTTAGCATTTTAAAGTTAAGCTTTAAAACGCTTGTAAAAGTGCGTAAAAACGCATATAAACGTGGTGGGAACACAGGGCTCCCTGTGTTCTTGGATAGAGAAACTCTATCCAAGAACACATACAACTAGAAAAAAGCTGAATGATCAATCTGATTGCTCTTGCAGTCCTTAATAGTCCCAAAAAATACTTCAATGCAATTCAAATTCGAACACTTGTAATCACTTTTCAATAAAAACTATCCATGAATATTGTTTTCTTTAATCCCTTTGTCTGAAACCTTAGAGCATTTTCTCATGTCCGTGCAGTTTGCTTTTTTCTCTAGTGGTAGTCAAATGATTTGACATCAGAAAATACTTTGTTTTCACAAAAGGCAGTGTACTAGGAACATTAGGAATAATAAAAAAAAAAACTGATTCACACAGCATTTTCAGTTTGATGTAGTAATATTATGAGCAGACAACCTCCTCCCATTAGGTGAATATTCCTGAGGAGTCCTGAATTGCACAATATTTCATCATGTAATATATTGTGCAATAACCTAATTTGAAAACCATACTCCCTTAATTTAACCAGTCTCTGTCACATGCTTACAAAACCAGTAGTCAGGCCATACCCATACTGGCACAGCACAATATGCTATATCCTTAGGTTTAAGGATGATAATCTCACCATTTGCAGTGTGAGCTTAAAATGGTTGTATCTGTCATCCCGAAAAGCGATATGTATTTTCATATAGGAAATAGGTTGTCCTTCATGTATTTTCAATTAGAGGAGCCTCTGGAGCTGGTAAACCAGTAATTGTAGAATGCATGGTGCTAAACAGTGTGCACTTCTACTGGCCAATATTGTAGGGCACTAAAAAGGCTAAAGCTTTCTTCATGAACAATGGCTCCTTGATGCCTATATCTGCTATTACTTCCCTCTAAGTATCTAACAGAGAGATATTTTTGCTTGGATCTGTACATGTGTTGTGCTTATAATGGGGAGGAAGATCCCAAACCCTAACCATGAGTCACCATGATGAAAAGTGAGAGACAATTACAGAGGGTTTACATATACATATACCTCAAAATCAGCAGGGCAGTCCGATCCATCCAGAGGTGTCAAGCTTTAGGTCCCACATGGTCCCGACATCTGTCACAGAGCTGTCGCTCTGGGCACCACCTCTTCCTGGTTCTTCATCCTACGCCACCCAACCCCGGCGAGAGATCAGGTGACATAGGATGAAAAAGAAATTTGTCGATATTACTGCGCATGCATGAAATTGGCAAATTTTTCTGTTTGCGCGAAAAGGCTCCTGCAAGATGCTCGGGCATGCGCAGAAGGAGCACCGAAGAGCCTCCCTTGGGATACGTAACATAGGTACTCATATTCATGATGGTACCAGCAGGGGTGTCAAACTCTGGCCCTTGGGCCAAATCTGGCCCGCAAGGTCTGTCAATATGGCCCCCGAAGAGTTCAGAAAATGAATGGCACCTGGCCCACCTGCCACTGCCTTCTGCACGGCATCACTTACATCTATAGAGCAGCAGCCTGTTCTGTTCTAAAGATGCAAGTAATGCCGGGAATTGTAGTCTCAGCATCACTTGCGTCTATGGAACAGCTTTCTGCCTATGCGTGGCTACGTATCGGGCTGTTCAATAGACGCGAATAATGCTAGGAATTGTAGTCTCAGCATCACTTGCGTCACTGGAACAGCTCTCTGCCTATGCGTAGTTCTGCATTGGGCTGTTCTATAGAGGCAAGTAATGCTGGGAATTGTAGTCTCAGCATCACTCGTTTTCTGTTTCTCTTCTCAGAACGGTCGCTGTTCCAATTGAAATCCAATTACTCGATTCTAGTCTGCAGAAACCAAAAAAAAAAAATTACAAGGTAATCATCTGCTTTAGGATGTGTGAAACCATCAAAGAGGGATGTCACTCTTTTTTGTCTCTTTTGTAAATAACTTTTTTTCTTTTCTAACAAAAGAGTTTTGAAGATATTGGTTATGAGCACATAATTTATACATGTGTAACATTAATTTCTTTATTTGGTGTCAATTGATCAATAATGTGAAGAAATTTGTAAGTTTCTGGAAAGCAAAAAGGAAAAGACACAGCAGAGCTCCGGGATAAAGAGTTTCTCTCTGAGCTGGCATTTCTCTGTGACATCACAAGTCATCTCGATGTTTTGAACCCGCAGCTTCAGGGGCAGGGCCATGTCATCACAGACATGTACACTTAAGTGAGGGCTTTTAAAACAAAATTGTGTCTGTGGGAGACTCAGATGCTGCAAATAAATCTGGGCCATTTTCCTTGCTGTCAAACCATAAATACAGAGATCTCTATGGCCACTTTCCCAAGCGCACAGTTTGCTGAAAAAATCAGAGTACTCGGAGTTTACCCGGCGATTTGCCGACTTTGATGCCCGGAGATCTAGGTTTGAACTGCTTAGTAATCCATTTGCAGTTGATGTGAAAATCGCACCAACTAACAAATGCAGCTGAATAAACTCTGGTGTAGTGACACGCTGACGTCAAAGTATGACGCTGTGGACGCTGCACAATTTCCACGTTACATCCCTAACACAATGCTCCAGCTCCGTACCCAAGCTGCTCAACTGCTCTCTATGTTTGGTAGCACATATGTGTGTGAGCAACTATTCTCCAAGATGAAGATGAACAAAACTTTGCACAGGAGTCATCTTACTGATGAACAACTTCACTCAATCCTGAGGATTTCCTCAGCTCAGAGCCTGAGCCCAAACATTGATGAACTAGCATTCAAAAGGAGATGCCAGGTATCTGGCCTGGACCTTGGATAAATGTTTTCTTTATGTACTTTTCCTTACTACTCCAAGGCATGGACTTGAATGGTTGGATTTTATTAGAAGAAAATTGTTATTTTTATTGTTAGCCTGTGCAAAACGGTTACCATTAAATATTTTATTATTATTATTATTATTATTATTAATAATAATAATAATAATAATAATAACAATAATAAATAGGATTTATATAGCGCCAACATATTACGCATGGCTGTATATTAAATAGGGGTTGCAAATGACAGACTAATACAGACAGTGATACAGGAGGAGGAGAGGACCCAAACAGATAACAATCTAGGAGGTGGGGGATGTATCACACGATAGAAGTGGTGGGAAGTTGTGAGGGTTTTAGGAGACAAAAAAAGACGAGTATGCAATTGAGCTTACAATCTAGTAGGTGGGGGAATTTACACAGAATAGGAGGGGGATATGTAGTGATGGGAAGTAGTGATGGTTTCAAAAGACAGAAGAAGATGGGTAGGCAAGTGTGAAAAAATGGGTTTCGAGTGCTCTTTTAAATGAGCAGAAAGTAGGAGCAAGCCGAATAGGATGAGGAAGACCATTCCAGAGAGTTGGGGCAGCTCTAGAAATGTCTTGTATCCGTGCGTGTGATGAGGTTATGAGTGAGGAAGTCATTGGAAGAGCGGAGAGAGCGGCTGGGGGAGTTTTTTTTACCAAGTCCGAAATGTAAGTGGGACAATAACTGTGGAGGCATTTAAAGGCAAAGCACAGGAGCTTGAGTTTGATTCTAAGGTAAATGGAAGCCAGTGTGGAGATCTGCAAAGAGATGCAGTGGAAGAGGAGCGGAGGGAAGGATGGATGTGTCTGGCTGCAGCATTCATAATAGATTGTAGAGGAGAGAGTCAGGTTAGTGGAATACCAGAGAGGAGGATGTTACAGTAGTCCAGATGAGAGATGTTAAGAGCATGTACAAGGAGTTTGGTGGTCTCATGGGACAGGTAGAGGTGGATTTTGGAGATGTTGCGTAGGTGAAAGTGACAGGACCTGGAAATGTTCTGAATATGGGGGGTAAATGAGAGGGCTGAGTCAATGGTGACACCAAGACAACGTGCCTGAGGGGAGGGCCGAATAACAGTGTTGTTAACAAAATAGAAATTTAGGGGGGGGGGTGATGATGAGTTCTGTTTTATCCAGGTTGAGTTTCAAAAATCAGTCAGACATCCATGATGAGGGGGCTGACAGGCAGCATGAGACCTTATCCAGGACAGGTCAGGGGTGGACAGATGTGTCATCAGAATACAGATGGTACTGTAAGCCAAAGGACGATATGAGACTACCGAGAGAGGAGGTGTACAGAGAAAAGAGAACCGGTCCAAGGACTGACCCTTGGGGAACACCAACAGGGAGGAGAGTGGGCAAGGAGGAATTACCATTGAAGGAAACTTGAAAGGAGCAGTCAGACAGATAGGAAGCAAACCATGACAGAGCAGTGTCACTGATACCAATGGAGAGCATGATTTGTATTAGAAGGGGCTGATCAACAGTGTCAAAAGCAGACGAAAGATCAAGGAGAAGGAGCAGGTAAAAGTTGCCTTGAGACTTAGCTCTAATAAGGTCATTGGCCACTTTACTAAGGACTGTTTCAGTGGAATGGGCAGCTTTAAAACCAGACTGGAGGGGGTCAAGGAGAGAGCTGGTGCTGAGGTAATCAGTAAGTCTTTTGTAGACAAGGCGTTCAAGAAGTTTGGAGACATATTGGAGAAGGGAGATAGGACAGTAGTTAGAGGGTAGGGAGGGGTCGAGTGAAGGTTTCTTTAGGATAGAGAGAATTATGGCATGTTTACAAGCTGAGGGGTATTTACCAGTAAAAAGGGAGAGGTTGAATAGTTAGGGAAGGGGCCAGGGTGGAGGAATGGGCACGAGTAGATCAGGGGGAATTGGGTCAAGTGGACAGGTAGTAGACGGAGATGATGAGAGAAGAGATAAGACTTCGTCCACAGTAATAGGGCTGAGGGAGGCCAATGATG
>NC_092861.1:27978399-27987939 GCF_032062135.1 Pyxicephalus adspersus | reverse complement strand
GGCAAGTTGTTGTGGCCCAAACAAGGCAGAATATGATCATCAGGGCTCCAAAACTGCAGACAAGCATCCGGGCTGGTACTTGTGGATCAAGAAGCATCGTTTTGGCGCTGGATCGGTGGTGACTTTTTCACTCTTGAAGCTTGTATCCAGGTGGGTCCTCCACTGGTCAGCACGGCTGTTCTAGTGATGGCTTGCACGGTGACTGGAGGTCCAAAGGGCGGATCCAAAGATTTGTGCTTTTGCAGAGCTTTGACCAATACTACGTCTCTGGGCTTGAATGGGTGCGTCGGTTAATCTGTAGGGAGAGGAAAAGAAAGAGAAATATCTCCGTAGTTGCTGTTCAATTTTTCAATTAACTTAGCTACATATTGATCCTGAATTCGTTGTAAGTCCCCCAGTAGTAAGATAAGGGTTCTTTGGCCCAACGGTGGGGAATGGACGTCCCATTAAAATTTCCAAGGGTGATAGCTTATTATAGGGATTGGGTGTCATTCTTATTTCTGCTAGCAAGGCTGGTAGGTATTGGTCCCACTTATGGAATGTCCCTCCAATTGCTTTTCTAGTCCACTTTTCCACCCTTGATAGGGCAAAATTGCATATTGGTTTGGTAAGTATTTTTTGAATGCAATATTTGTTGGGCCATTTTTGAATCACACTACTTTCACCATTTTTGGTTACAAATACAAAGAAAGATCTAGCAGGATTTCATGTAGCTTCCAGTCATTAATCATGCATCAAATGAAGGTTCTTTCTAGGTTGTTGGCTAGCATGACTAAAAATAGACATGAGTTGTTTAGTTGTCCATAGTTGTACTGACAAATGTTTGCTCTAAACTTTTGAACGTAGGCAGAAAGTATCATTTAGAAGTTCAGTATTGATCTATTCACCTTAACTAACCTTACAAATCTACTTTAGTCCTGGCCACCCATTTTTACTTATGCTGTTCATTATTTATCTACAGCTGCTGAAGTGCCCTCGCCACCAGCATCTCCTCCACAGGACACAAGTTCCTCATCTGACTGTAAGTATTTCTCCATTTTAGATATTGTAAACATTCATTTAGAACCATGATTATAAACTAGGAGACAGTTTGTTAGGCCTAGTTCTAGTTCTATCAAGTATCATTAGGAGAGTATGACTAGCTTCATGTCTAGGCAGCTTTTAACAGAAGACAAAGGTTAAATGTCACTTGGCCAAGTTTGTCCCTTGTGAAAACCCACAACCTTCATTGACACCAAACCTTCATTGGCCCCAGGATTCACCTTTCTTTCTTGTTTTGCTCTGTGTAAACAGCAAAACAGTCATAACTTGATGAGATAACATATTTTAAATTCTTTAGCACTGTGCAATTTAAAAACTAGTTGCATGTTATACTGTTAAATTTGGTCAGTACTTACCTCTCTTATTTTTTTGGTCTCCTACAAACACAGCCAGTTCCACATCGAGTGAGACAGCCAGCTTCCGAGCCCCCCTCCACCGCCACCAGCGCCACCACTGCCACCACCTCCACCCCAACCCCGGCTACATGGCAGACATCCTCCTGGTAAGTTTAAATTTTCATTAGTTTGGTTTTTAAAAGGACAGTACTTTAAAAAAAATGGACCAAACTGTTCCAGTTAATATATTATTTGGTTTTTTCCTCACCCGCCAGGAAGTAGCCAGGATATCCTGTATTGGCTGCACCGGAGGATGTCTGCCATGGAGCAACATTTTTAGCTGGACCCTCCTCGGGATCTGCCCAGGCGGTATAGGTATTAAAAAAACTAAATTTGTATAAATGTTTTTAAATAAGTTTGGTTGTTATATTTTTTATATTTTTGGGGGTTTTCACATTGTAAGGTATTGGGGGGAGATTAAAAAAAAAACTTTTGTAAAAAAAAATAAAAGCCAGATTTAGTGAATTTAATTTGATTTTTTTTTCAGTGCACATTTCAAACATTTTCCAGCCTCGCTAATCCAATTCTATCCCTAAAAAACACAAAAAAGAAACCTTAGTTTTTACACAATGGTTATTTGAACAATTGTGTATCCTACACAAACCTGTTTTGCAGCTTGGCCGAGTTTGCTCCATTCCTCCATTGGTCACTTGGTCAAAACATCATGTGACCTTAAAAGTAACAGAATTGGGTATGTTAGATATGTCCTCTTCAAAATATATGTAATTGCAACATCTGACCTGTAATGGACTGTAGCTGCGCACAGAACAGAGAGCAGGTGTGCGCTAATTAATTGCTATGATCTCACCATTGACAGCTTAACAGATCCTCCTTAATCGCGCAGCTGAAATCTAATCGCCTTAATTGGCAGATTCGCGAACCCTATTGCTCATTATCAAGGCAGGAATCCGGCTGGTAGTGAAGGCGCCTGTACTAGCACACTTGGCTCCGGACCGCGGGAAACCGGCTCGCTGGAAGCCCGAACGTACGCCTGTCCAGAGTACGCGCATTTTATTGATGAATCAGGACCTATATGTGTACTTGACCTGTGATTCATTGTGATGATAACATCAGAATTTTAAGTGAAATGCACCTTTGCTATTTTTGCTGTGTAAATATTGTGACAAACACCCTCTCAGTCTACACCCCTGCGTAAAGACTTTCCAGCACGCTCAGCAACAGACCACACACCAGCATGCTGAAAAAGGCTGTCCCAGGGCAAGTTTAACCACTCTGTTACCCCTTACCACACACACCATCACAGGTGGACTGCCACCATGTTCTTAGATGCACCATTACCCTTGGCAACCACAGTTATCTTTGTGCTTCTCTCAGTAATCTCAATATTTATAGTAGAGTCTTCAGGTTAGCAAGTTACACTATATTTACTTGGAGCATTCAGGGATTCAGCTTACACTTTTCATAGTGTTTATTAAGTTAAAAACATACAATAATAGTGCAAAAATCAAATAATAACAGTACTATAGCAACAGCATAAAATAAAAAGGTAAAAATTGTGAAATAATACTTAGAGTTGGTAGAGTTGGTCCCAGGTATTAGACAGAGTCACTGGGCTCCCTATAGTGCTTAATGTGTCAGTGTTGTTCTCCTTAGCAACAAGATGGTTAATGTGAGAGCTGCCTCTGCTAGACTTACATGGCTTTTTCTATGCCAATAACAGAGGTAATAGGACCATCCAATGATAGCAGGGTGAGG
Organism: Pyxicephalus adspersus; assembly: GCF_032062135.1. Taxonomy (NCBI): domain Eukaryota; kingdom Metazoa; phylum Chordata; class Amphibia; order Anura; family Pyxicephalidae; genus Pyxicephalus; species Pyxicephalus adspersus. The sequence goes on along the minus strand of NC_092861.1, from coordinate 27,984,787 downwards.
GCTGTCTGAGGGGCATAGATTATGATGCTTGTAGACACTCCCAAGAGGCTCTTGTTCTAGCCATTATTATTAATTTCATAAGTACAGGTTTTATGAAACAGCAACCCCCAGATTATTAATCACCACAAAATAAGGAGTTCACAGAGACCAAACTAGGCATGTCTGGGTTCACCAGAACAGACTAAATATGGTTTCCAGGCTTTCCTAAGGCCTACGAGACTAGTTCTTGGTCTCAAAATGTTCACCATAACGATCCAACTACAAATCAGTCAACTCAACTACTACTTTATACAGAATGGTATATTAGAAATAGAAAGAATAATATTAAATGGGTTTCAAAATAGAGCTCAAAGTACAATCTGAGACACTCTGTATAGTCTTATCTAAATTCTATGAGTCTTGCAGACACAAATATCAGATGATCACAGCAGGTGTTGTGACTAGAGGGTCTGGAAGGATGCTGGTTGTCAGATAAAGAAATACCGATAAGGGGAAATTTTTTGACCCTAGTCTGCAAGAGGGACAATTTCCAGACAAAGGCATTTTAAAAAAAAGACAATTTTATATTTAAAGGTAAGAATGAATATTTTCCACAATATCACAATTATAACATGCATATTAATTTTAAACAACTAATTTTATGTAATATTTTCTGTTATAGCTTGCCTAACCCCAAATTTTGGTTTCTGCAAACGTGTTTTGAAAAACCATCCCATTCTGATTAAGTAGACCTTGACCCTGATTTATGAAAGTTCTCCAAGGCTGGGGAGAAAACCCTTCCATCAGTGAAGCTGGGTGATCCAGCAAACCTGAAATGGATCTGGTCCAGGATTCAAAACATTTGCTAGCAAATGATTTTTAAAAATCCATTTCATGTTTTCTGGATCACCCATCTTTCTCTTATACCCATTTTTGGAGTTGGCAAACTATATTTAATATTAACTAGTTGACTCTTGGAACACTACTGGAAAATATTATTGTGTGTATTATATGTATCTTTCCAATTAGAATACGTTCCTCCCATACTCCTGATGAAGCTAACTTGTTTCTGTGAAACATGTTGAGAAAGAAACCTATGTAAACCCACATTAGGCCATAGTAAACTAAAGTTCTGATCTTACAATATGTTTACATGTGTTGAGGAGGTCTATGTTCCTACAAACGGAGAATTTTTACAAAATGTATTTAATAATGTGTTTTATGAATATTGGAAATAAAATATAAATGTGTTTAAGTAAAATATGTATATAACTTTGATGATTTCTGCCACAAAAAAACCTTAAAAAACAGAAAAACATATTTTTCTCACCTGAATTTGTACAAACCATTAGGGTGTGGCTTCATTGCATCCACTAACACTCCACAGGTTACAGAGTAAGTAAACTTGCTAAAATGATCTTATAGCTGATGATAACTGTAATGTTCTTTGTTGCAGCTTTAAAGGAAAGAAGAATAAACACTCATTCCAGTCCAAGATATATACAGTATAGAAATCCATTTAAAATAAAACCTTTCTTTTCATGTGCAGGTTGACATTTAAAAATACGGCAACCTCCGGACCTGAGGAGTGTCAGATTTTTTATTTTTTTTTATACTTTCCTCCACACAGACCAATCTTTCTCTCGCAGCACCGTGGACAACTGACGTCTCAACATGTATTTAATTTAGCAAGCAAGCGAACAGCTGTTTTTGCAGAACAGCGACATGAAAACATTAGTGGCCAAACAGTGTACTACAGTCCCTGTATTGTAAATGCGATCCGAAATTTATGCCGGGAAACTGAAGGATCCGGATTATCGATGGCCAGATTTTCAATTGTCAACCTGTGCAACTGTGTTCTAAAAAATATAATAATTTTAAGAATTATGACATGTAAACTGATTAAACATGTAAATGATCAATAGATGATACAAAACAGGATCACTCAAGAGTAATATATATTTAAAATGAAATGTGTTTTTTACTCTGATAAACTGTATATGCAGTTGGTCAGATTGAGGTTTTCACTTTTTCTGGCTGAGTACTAGAGGGTAGCAGGGTGGGTGCAGAGTCAGCAGTGTCAAACTACATGTCCCAAGATTCCTTGCATTGTGAATCATGGAGGTGGGAATGAAACATGTTGGGCCTGAATAATGAAAGCTCTCAAAGACTAAAGAAAGCGGATTATCATGGGTGAACCTATGTAATCCAGCAAACCTGGAATGGATTTGGTCTATGATTGAAAACATTTGACAAATAATAGTAAAATTATTTTATGAAATGCATTTCAGGTTTGTTGGATAACCTAGTTGACATACTGAGGGAGGTTCACCAAGCAAAATCAAAAGCTCCCTCGCGCATTCATATTCGCGAGCCAAAATCACTAACTAAATTTCAGGCGCTGGCGTATTCGCGTGGAAGTTAGTAACCAAAATGATCTCGGTGCTGGAGCCGCGCATCTCCGGCAGCTTTACACTGGCGAGCTTGCATTAAAAGTCACCGTTCCCCTTAAAAACCATTCTTTCTAATGGCACACATATTACCCTTAGCCCTAAAAAAAATGTTTGTGCTGTTCAAATGTTTAAAACATCTACATGAGCTAAGAAAAAAGCATATTTTAAAGTTACTTATTTCTTTCCTGTTAGGCAAGAGTTAAGTGAGTTCAGCTCCTCTACATAGGCGCCTATCTAAACATTTACGATGCCTGATCGGAGGAGCCGTCTGGGGGTAAATATTGCAATTTTCCGCAGGCTAAACCCTGGCTTTGCCATCAGACTAGATTCTACAACAAAAGTCACAAGCACACACACATTTTTGTTTGCTTCTATAGATTTATATGTATATATATATATATATATATATATAGTTATTGTGTTTGTGGCCATATTGTTTGATTGCAAAATTCTGCCTATATTACCACTTTTCATGGTTGTGAGCCACAGCGGACCCGCTATGTGTGCCTGAACTGTTTTATCAATTGAAAAACGCACCCCACTTTTGCACAGTCTTTATTAAGGTAAATTTGTATTTTTGTTGTGTATATTGCTTGTTTTGCTTCATATGCACTCACATATGAATAGACATGAGTGCACATAAAGTAAAACATGTATGTATGCATTTAGATGTGTGTACATATACATAGAAGAGAGAAATTATAAGAAGAAATAGGCAAAGAGGTCTTTTTGGACCATATTGTTTCACTTTGAAATAATTGCCTATTTGTTCCTATGATTTCTGATATGGGCTTGGCTACAAGCAACATTCATGTATAATATTGCTTCTTGTTAAAAGAAGGAATCCACCTTTATGTGCTTCCACTACCAAGCTGAGATGAGTAAGTCAATATATATAGTGTGCCAAACTCTAAAGTTCCATTCAAACCTGCAGAACCATCCAGAAGGGATGGAAAAGCCAGAAAATGTTTAGCACAAAGTGGATTTGGCCCTTGAAGTTTTAGATGCTAGTACAGTACTGTTTTGTGTAAAAACCTTGTTTTGCTTCATGTGCACTTATGCATGTATGTATAGACATGAGTGCACATAAAGCAAAACATGTATGTATGCATTTAGATGTGTGTACATTTACATAGAAAAGAGAAATTATAGAAAGAAATAGGCAAAGGACTTTTTGGACCATATTCCTTCACATGCTTCAAATTGCAAAGATTGCCTATTTGTTCCTATTATTTCTGATGTCATGGGCTTGGCTACAAGCAACATTTATGGAGGATATTGCTTCTGGTTAAAAGAAGGAATCCACCTTATGTACTTCCACTACCAAGCTGGGGAGCGTAAGTCAATATATATAGTGGGCCAAGATCTAAAATGGCATTCAGTTCTGCAGAATCATCCTGAAGGGATGGAAAAGCAAGAAAATCAATTTATATATCCAGAAAAATATATATGCAGTTCACTGTTGCAGTTATTGGTGCTAAAAGCATTTAGTGGCCTATTTCTGTACAAAAATAAAAATATATTCGTCGCTTTTAGGTGTGTTTTAATTTGCTTTAAATTTATTTAGTTCAAGTATGTCAGACAGAGAAGTGGCAGGCCATGCACAGAGGAGTGGCAGAGGCCTAAATGTTCCTCGCAGCAGAGTAAGGGGGCGTGTCAGCAGGAGTTGCAGCCAGAGGCCTGAGCTCCCGGTGTCATCTAGCAGACGTGTCTTGACCAGCAACCCAGCTATTCTTGATTGGTTAACTCGGTCATCCACTTCATCCCAAGTGACATCAGACACCCCCGGTCAACAGTCGTTGGGTTCGTCAGACACAACCCTTACTTGGCATGGCCTGGGAGCAGACCCTGTGCCCTCACCTGTCCTCAACTTGCCTCTGTCCTTTGCTGTTCCCTCATCCACAGAAGTATTGTATGCTGGGGGCTCAGCTCCACTATACAGCGAGGACGAGCTAGTAGAGGACAGTCAGCAGCTACTGCCCAGCCAAGATCTGGAGGAGACATCCACCGCTTTCTCCACTAGGTGGGCAAGTAGTGATGAGGAGAGTGGCGTGGGAGGTGGTGTGAGCGGTCAGGCTCCTGACCCAGAGACCGTCGAGGAAGACAGCAGTGACGTGCATACACTACTCGATGATGATGAAGCCGATCGCATTTGGGAGCCAGGTGAAGAAGGGGCTTTATCATCATCAGGAGAAGAGGGTGGCAGCTTGCCTGTGAGGCAGCTGCTGAGCCAGCAAGGTGGTAGCATGGCTGGTAGTCAGCAGGGTAGCAGCAGTGGGTGGTCGGGAGCCAAACGTGCCCGAGGTAGACCACCTGGTTAGCAGCAGCCTACCTGCCTGGGAAGTAGTGGTCCAGGGGTTCATGGAGGCAGCGGCGGTAACAGTCAGTCAGTGTGGAGTGTTGGGCAGTGTTGGCAGTGTGGCAGTTTTTTGTTAAGCCGCCGGAGAAGGTTACCATGGCCATATGTAAAATTTGTGGGCAGAAGGTGAAGTGTGGCAAGGATGCCAATGTTGGCACCATGGCCCTGCGTCAACATACGCAGTGTCACCATAAAGTGGCCTGGGAGAACCGTGGCTCCGATGTGGTGGTCCAGCCTGCCGCAGCAATCTCTACATCACCCAGTGGCACGCACCGGCTTTCAGGCAGTCAAGGCTCCACCACCTCAGCCGAACGGAGCTGTATGTCATTTCCATCTTCTGCCGGTCCAGATGCTCCTGCTCCTCCTACTCCTCATCGGTCATTCCATCAGCAATCGATCACCGAAGCGATTGTCAAGGGACAACAGTTTGCATGCACTTATCCAATAGTGCAGAAGCTGAATGTGCTGAATGAACCCAGCTCACGTTTCCTATTAGTGGGTGAACAATCCAACGCTTGGTGAATTCTGCTTCACAATTATAGTAAGAGCCAACAGGGATCAAAAAGCGATGTCGCTATGAACGCTTGGCTGCCACAATGATGGCCACCTCCTGATGCTGCCTCCACCTCCAGACTCTGCCATTGTGCCACTCTGTGGCCAGTTATCCATGTGGTAAATTTTCTGACACCTCCTGCTCCTAACCCAAAAATAGGAAGGATTAGGAGGCCCCTCACAGTCTGTATTCAGACTAAAAATCAAGATCAAGCGAGCTTTTGCCCTTCTGCTCCACGGGAGGTTTCTGTCCTCCCTGAGCTTGCCTTAGGACACCTGCGTTACCGTTCAACAGGTGTACCGCCCCAGTCAAACTCCCCACCTGTCACTGACCTCAGAGCGGGTTGCAGCCGGCGTGCGCTGGGCGCTTGGAGCCAGAAGCGAGAGCCCCTCGGAGTCAAGTCCCCACCTGATGCCACACATCAGATGCCAAGTGCTCCCTCTTTAACCCACCTTCGTCAGCGGGTACTGGTGTTGCCACCCACCGCCCCACTCTGTCACCGGGTCACTATGTGGTCTCCTGATGCTGCTGCTGCCATCTCCACACTATGTCACCTTGCCGAATCCCAGGCTTCCTCCTCCTATTTCACCTTCCATATGTAGCCCTGTTTACAAAGACCCAGAACATCCACAGACTGTCAGAATCCTCTGACAGACAGCTCTGCTTGTGTGCAGCCAATACTTCAATGACACCGGCATGTATGGAGAATTATCTTAATAACCAAGCACTCTCCAATGTAACAATGAAAGAGATACTGCTCTATGATATTTTTTTTTTACAGTAAAATATTTGGAAATTAATCAGGTAAGCACTTAAGGTAAAAATGTACGCTTATACCCTGTTTCCCCTATGATAAGGCACTGTCTTATATTTTTTGAAATGCCAAAATATGCCCTAGGTTCTATTTTTAGGGGGATGTCCTATTTTTCCATGACGAAGACTACAGTACACATTTATTGTTGAAAATCACTCATGTGCCATTGATTGTCCCCTTCTGATCACTCATGTGCATTGATTGTCCCCTTCTGATCACTCTGTGCCATT
>NC_092861.1:27977271-27977795 GCF_032062135.1 Pyxicephalus adspersus | reverse complement strand
GGGGGGTGCTTTATTTTAATTGTTTGAGCAAAAATCGGGGGGTGGCTTATTTGATGGGGATGCCTTATCATCGGGGAAACACGGTAGCTTTTCTTGGACTGTTCAGTGTTAGGACAATCTCGCTGGATGCTCCAACAATAGTCAGCCATAGTACATCTTATCTACCCTGATACCATCCTTCCATGACCTTCAAATCTTGGTGGAATCGTTCACCTTGCTCATCACTGACTGCACCAAGGTTTTAAGAAAAGGTAGAAAGATGGCTATGCAGAAAATGCACCTTGATGCTCATATTGTAACCAAGCATTTTAGCTCTCCAAAAGTTTCTGGACAATTGCTGTGTAATTATTTGCTAGTGTGTTTTCAAGAAAGTCCTTGACAATGGCTTTGAATGATAACCAAGCATTGTTTTCGACTTTGACATTGTCCTGATGAAATGTTCATCTTTGATGAGCTGCCGAATCTGTGGACCATCAAACACACCGGCATTTATTTTTTCAAATGACAGGCTAGGAAATGCCAAA
>NC_092861.1:27975105-27976268 GCF_032062135.1 Pyxicephalus adspersus | reverse complement strand
CCTTTGTCCACATCTGTAAACCCTCAACACAATGTTTGCACACCTTATGAGGGGCCCAAGACTTATCTTGATCACCGAGTTTAACTTTGAAATACGTCAAATAGACTTGCTTTACAAATGTGCTGATGTTTACCCTTTGATTGGGAATGGTGAAACTGCCAAAGATATAACAAAATGAATCAGGGATGTTTAGGCACTTACAACGACAAACAGCAGAGCCAGACATGATCTGAAAGAAAGGAAATACCTGTGTAAGTAGAAAAATACATTTTGCTTATTCACTACATAGAGCAGTGCATAGCCTCTGACCACACTGTCTTGTGTGTAAATGAATAGCCTATACAAATCCAAGCTACAGTAATCACATTAATATAAGCGGTAGAGAAAAAAACGGCTGCGATAGAAGAAAACTAACTGCACTTTTAGAATCAGCATTCCTATTTTAGTGTAAATAAGCTTAAAAATTGTTCTCTAGTGATATTGATGGTGGTTATCAAATTCCAAAACCAGATTTTCTCTTAGAATGTATTCCACATGTTGCCCTGGAAGGGATACAATTTTACCACATCAAATGCCCTCCTTCCTCCCTACACGTACTTGAAACCTATGACTAAACTTTAAATTTTGGAAATAATTTACCTCCTTGCATTGGAATACAAACCTCCTGTTCTTCATTTCTTTCTTATTACCACTTTTAGAACTACAGTAAGCATTTTGGAGCCTTCTACCATCCTCATCATTATATGTTCAGTTAAAGACTTGAGGTACCAGCAACTTACATTAATGTGACTATAAATATGTCATATAAAAATATCTCCTTCAACACCAAAAGACTGAACAGCCCATATAAAAGAAAAGCACTCAGCAATGGTGTTTTTCAACTATAAGGTGATATCCTTCTTGTGGGAGTCCCACTTTTGCAGCCCCTAAACCTACCAGTCTATCTCTTCCTGGTTTTTCAAATGCCATCAGAAATACGCTGGACTTTCAATATGTGAATCATCTCGTGTAACCAACTGGAAGATCTTTCATACTGATCTGTGAAATTAACTAATACTGACTAAACTGATAAACCTTTATGTGACAAATGTTGGTCAACATAAATTATTTATCAAGGTAAAAAAAATTTAGCAAGGTGGTGTCCAGTTCTTTTAGGGGGTCTC
>NC_092861.1:27970021-27973609 GCF_032062135.1 Pyxicephalus adspersus | reverse complement strand
GAGTTTGGAAACAAATGGGAGAAGGGACGGTAGCTCAAAGGTAAGGAGGGGCCTAGTGAGGGTTTCTTTAGGATAGGAAGAATTATGGCATGTTTGAAAGCGGAGGGGTAGATACCAGTAGAAAGAGAAAGGTTGAATAGTTCGGTTAAGGCGGGGGGTAGGGTGGAGGAATGGGTATGGAGTAGATCAGAGGGAATTGGGTCAAGTGGACAGGTAGTAGATGGAGATGATGAGGGAAGAAAGGGGACTTCATCCACCGCAACAGGGCTGAGGGAGGCCAGTGATGATTTACAGGTGGAAGGGGTGGATATAGTAGGGGTGGAGACATCATGTCTGATTTTGTCAGTCTTATCTCTAAAGTAGGTGGCAGTGTCTTGGGCAGTGAAGGTTGTTGTGGGGGGAGCAGGTGTGGGGTTTAGGAGGGGGTTAATTGTTGAGAAGAGGCTGCGTAGGTTGGAAGTTTGGGAGGAAATGACAGCGGAGAAGTAATTTTGCTTGGTAATAGTGAGTTCAGTGTTAAAGATTGTCCAAAGATTGTTCAGATTGTCCAATAACGTATACACGGACATCCATATAAGCATAATAGTTCACAAACAATTAATGGGGTGGATAAACCACTCGTCTAACATATTTGGCACAGAAATGACTGTCCACCATCTTCATCTATTGAATAAATAAGCTGGTCAGATCATAACCGAATTATCTTTTGTGTATCAGACACACAAATGCGTCCTTCAACGTTTGTTTGGAGACTGAATACTTATCTTCTAAGCAACCCTCAGCAGAAACAACACATAAAAGAGGCTTTTGACCAGGTTATATATTCAATGGATGAAGAATGATTAGTTTGATGTGTCCATATGTCTGTAAGGAATATACTTATTCTGGAATATGAGGAATGAGGAGTTAGAAAGAAGGTTTATCATCTCTCTGACTCATGATGACATCTCCATACATAATACAGATCATATTTTTGCATACGGTGAAAAAAGAAGGCAGAAGGTTACCTTATAGTGGAGTAAGAATCCAGAAAAAAGTCTAATTTCTTGCTACCTTGCTAAATATTTTGTGTAGGAATGATGTTGACGAACATTTGTCACATAAAGGTTTATCAATGTAGTCGGTATTAAGGTAATTTTACAAATTAGTATGGGAGATCTGCCAGCTGGGTCCACCAGATAATTCACATATTAAGCAAGTATATCTTTGATGGTTGAAAAACCCTGCCACTGGTATACCAGACATTTGAAAAACCAGGAAGACATAATGGGAGGTTTAGGGTCTGAATATCACCTTTTAGTGTATCACTGAACATATGAGGTTGAGGATGGTAAAAGGCTCCAAAATGTTTACTGTAGTTCTATAAGTGGTGATAAGAAAGAAATGAAGGAGGTCAGAAAGGGTTATTTTTTTTTTCCAAGGAAGTAAATGATTTCCAAAGATACAAGTTTAGTCATAGGTTACAAGTGAGTGGAGGGAAGAAGAAGGGCAGATAAGTAATTGAGAATTCAAATTTATTAAAAAGAATCTGAGACAAAAATCAGATACCATGACAATATAAACTGCAACACAGATTGGGTATATAAAGAAAAAAAATCAAGCATCAGAAAAATGAATGGAAATCTCCCCGTGGTGGTCTCACAATTACTTACAATAAAACATCCTTATGTCAAGAAGTAAAGCTATTTAATTAGGAGTATATAACACAGCCCCGCAACTGGGGGATAGTGAACTTGGTGTAGGGTTCCTGGGCTCTGATGGGGGGATTGCTGTAACTGGTGGAACTGCTGGTTTGTTAAATAGGCTGCGGGACTTGTTGCAGAAATTTGGTGAGATGGGATACTCAGAGGTTGGTGCCAAGGGGTGGCGGGAGGCAGCATAAGAGGGCTAGTTCAGACCAGAGGGCTGCAAGTGACGGGCCGACGGCAGAAGAGGAAATGAGGGAAAGTGATTGCTTTACGCCCACGTTGAAAAGGTCGACGGTATCGCTTTCGGCAGGCCAGGAGAAGGTGATTGCTGGGGGTGAGGGAGTTGTGGCAAGTGATGGAGTGGGGGTGGCAGACATGGCCAAGGGCGAAGTTTCTGCTTCGAGGGTCCTTTGGGCTCTCACTTGGTGGTGGAAGTTAGAGAAAAGATCTGGGCAGGTGAGTATGTGGATATTTTTGCTTTGTTGCGGTTGGAGCGCTTTCAGGTGCAGGAAGTTAAGGCAGGGGAAGGCAGGAAGCAAGAGGAGAACAAAGCGATGTTGCGCTTCATTCTGCTGACTTTTTAGAATTGGATGCAAGGTTGATTTTTTGTGTATTGGCGCCCAAGAACGTATGTTTGTGCCACCTTGCTGACAGCATTACAGAGGTTGGCAGAGTCTTTTGGGGTTCCGCTGGCTAAGGAAAAAATGGAGTTGCCGAGTACCAGCTTATGTTTTTTGGGTAAAGTTATAGATTCCATGGCCATGGAATGTGGACTTCCGGTGGACAAGCTTAATGATTTGCTAGCATTGGTTAGGAGGGCGTATAGCTTGAAAAAAATTGTGTTTACGAGAATTGCAGTGCCTTTTAGGCAAGCTGAACTTTGCGTGTAGGATCATGCCGATTGGTGATCATGCCGAGTTTTTTGCAGGCATTTGACTGCCGCAATGGCGGAGGCGCGGACCGGAGTCATTTTGTGTGCCTGACCAGGAATTTGAGGGATGATCTGGGGGTCTGGTTGTGATTTTTGTAAAGCTATAAGGGATGCACATTGTGAATGGCTGACGGGGTGCAGGTTATGGAGCTTATTTTAAGGGGAGATGGAGTCCAGAACCATGGCCGGATGAATGGAGGAAATTGGGTTTTTGCAAGAATTTGGTGTTGTTGGAACTCTTTCCTATTGTGGTTGCACTGGAGTTATGGGGAGAGCATTTGAGAGTCCAATTGCACTGTGGCAATTTCGGGGTGGTGGAGGCAATAAATAAAAATTTTGCTTCCTCCCTGCCGGTGATCTGTCTGTGTGATACCTGGTTTTCTTATGTTTGTGGTGGAATATTTGGGTGCGGGCGGTTCATGTTGCAGGGTGAGATAATCAGTTGGCGGATTCTCTTTCTCGTTTTCAGTGGGACAGGTTTCAAATTTTGGCACCGGAAGCACAGCGACATGGAGAGGCTTGTCCTGTGGAATTGTGGGAGATTCTGTCAGGTTCTTTTCAAATCTGATTTGAAGGTCGGCCAACCCAGGGACATGGGCAGCGTATGTGAAGGTATGGAGTGATTGGTGTGGACTGGTTCCTGCAGGTAAAGGTGAAATTGAGAGAAGACATATGTAAACGTTAGTGTTGGTGTTTTTGGTGAGTAATATTCTTCAAAGATGGTCAGGAATTTTCGATGAGTGGGATGGTCTCGACTTTAGCCTTTTGGTTTAAAACGGTGGGTCTGGAAGATGTCACGAGAAGTTTTGTCGTGCAGCAGGTGCTGAAAGGTTATAGGAGGGGAGGAGGAAGAAGGAACGGCAGGAGGCCGGTATCCTACTTGCTGCTAAGAAGGCTGTTGAGGGTGTTAAGAGAGGTTTGCGCTAGCGAGTATGAAGTTTCATTGATTACGGCATTTTTTTCGTTTTT
>NC_092861.1:27967176-27969720 GCF_032062135.1 Pyxicephalus adspersus | reverse complement strand
TTTGGATCCTGGGGCACTCCTATGTGTATTGGAGAGCAAGAGGAGCTGATATTCGGCCTAACAGGCGGCAGTTGGGGATTCCTCGCAGCAAAGCTCAGGTTCGCTGGATAGGGGTCCCGGGTATGCTTTGGAGCCATGTCATCCTGGAAGTGAACAGATATGCACGTCTGGAGAGGCACCCAGATATATAGTTGATCCATGCTGGGGGGAATGATGTTGGGAGGAGATCTATGCGTGAACGTATCTGAGGTATTAAATTTGATTTCCTGAGGTTGAGAATGGCTATGACAAAAACTGTATTTCTGTGGTCAGATATAGTGGCGCGGATTGTCTTGGAGGTGTGCTAGGTTGGTTTAAAGCCTGCATTCAAATAATTAATTTATACAATTAATAAGGAGGTGGGTAGGTTTGTGATTCGAAATGGGGGTTTAGTGGTCAGACTCCAGTTTATTTAAGGGGCGACGGTGTTCCTTTTAAACGCGGTGGGTGTAAGGGTGCGCGCAAGCCTAAGGAGTCAGGCTTACGGTGCAGTGGCGGGGTTGCAGGTTCAAAATGTGAGGAAGGATAGGTGAAGTAACAAAGGGGGTGGAACTTATCAGAGTTATGGAGTTCCTTTTTAATTAGAGCTTCAGGTGTCAGGGAGGCCAAGGGGAGCTGTGGATGCTGGTACCATTGTCCTTGAGCCAGTGGTATAGCGCCTGGGGGCCAGGAAACAGAAGTATCCACAGGAACACAATCCTGTTGGGGTGATAGTACTTATGGGGACCTGCAACTCTATGGTATAAATTGTTGATAAATGTTGTAAATGTTGTAATTGTTATAAAAGATTTTTAAAAGAAATAAAAAGGCTGCTATGGCCCATTTATTCCAAAACAATGGTGTGTGGTTATTTAGTTTATAACAGTTTATAAGTGAGGGAGGTGGTAGTTGGTATGGTTTTTGTCTTCTCTACCCTAGTCATGACAGTCTGTGAATGTTCTGGGTCTCTATAAACAGGGCTACATATTGATTCGGCATGACTAGTATGTAAAGAGGTGTTACATAGTTACATAGTTACATAGTAGGTTACATTGAAAAAAGACATAAGTCCATCAAGTTCAATCACTAGGGAAATAAACATATCCCAAATATAAAACCCTATGCATATAGTTGGTATAGTTTTCTTTTTTTTTTTTTTTTACTTTAACGCCCTAATACCCAGTTATATTCTGTACTTCTGGAAAAACTTCCAGCTTTTTCCTAAAGCAATCTATAGTAGTTGCTGAAACTACTTCCTTAGGAAGCAGATTCCACATTTTCACAGACCTTACAGTGAAGAATCCCTTCCTTCCGGAGCTTAAACTTCTCTTCCTCCAGACGCAAAGAGTGCCCTCTTGTTCTTTGTAATGATCTCAAAGTGAATATTGGGGAAGAGAGTTTTCTATATGAACCGTTTATATAATATATACAGGGTGATCATATTCCCCCTTAAATGTTTCTTCTCAACGGAGAATAGATTCAGTTCAGTTCAGTTCAGTTCAGTTAATCTCTCCTCATAGCTGAGCTCCTCCATTCCTTTTATTATTTAGTTGTCCTTCTCTGCACTCTCTCCAATTCCACAATGTCCTTTTTGTGACCTGGTGCCCAAAACTGGACTGCATATTCCAGATGTGGTCTGACCAATGCTTTGTACATGGGCAGGATTAAGAGCCTGATTTATCAAAGCTCTCCAGCTCTCCAGCTCAAAGTGGAGGGAATTCACTTTCAGAAGTGAAGCTGGGAGATCCAGAAAACATGGAATTGATTTTTAAAAATCATTTGCTATTTGCTAGCAAACATTTTGAATCCTGGACCAGATCCATTACAGGTTTGCTGGATCACCCAGATTCACTGATGAAAGTGTATTCTCTCCGGCCTTGGAGAGCTTTCATAAATCAAATAAAAGAAAGTACTTTAGATATTGCAGCTTAACATTGCATGCTGTTATTAAGTCTATAATCTACCAGAACCCCCAGATCCTTTTCCATTTCTGACTCCCCCAAATGTTTCCCCCCTAGACAGTATGAAGCATGCATGTTATTGGGGCGCATGCATGAAGCAGGCAGATGTTAGAGTCCTGAGCCTGCTCCGTTTTACACCGGGACAAACAGGGCTGTAGCATGCACATCAGGCGGCAGTTCTGGCATCGTGGGGGCTCCCTGAGCGAGGAGCAGCACAGAGGAAGGCTTGCGGTATGAGAAATTTAGGTGCCGTTAAGAGCCAGCAGCAGCATGCGTTAACACAGGCAACCTCAGCATGCAGGAAAGCCAAGATGTCGGATTCCTCCCTTCACATGTGTGAGGAAAGGAGCAAGTGCTCTAGTGAAACAGAGGTGTATACAGGGAGCCTGGATTCAACACCAGTTGTACAACCACAGTCTTTAGATTAACCACCCAACCGATAACCCCGACCTTGGTTCGGGCTAAAAAAAGTTACAACTATCGATAAGCCCGAACTTTTCTCCCTACCTAATTTCCCCTCACTTACCTGGTCCCCACTGCAATGATCCAGCGTCGATCGAAAAAA
>NC_092861.1:27959192-27966288 GCF_032062135.1 Pyxicephalus adspersus | reverse complement strand
TTTTTTTATATTCATGATATCTACTAGACCCTTGTTTGGACATATTTCTGTAAGTTACAGGTCTACAATTTAAAAAAAAAATTCATGAAAAACTGTAACGCTTTTGGTACAGAAATCTAGACCTCAGTGTAACGCCCAGGTGGTTAAGAAAGCCTTTTGGAAAAAGTTCAATTAATGTTACATACAGCATTGGAGATTACTACTAAGAAAATTACAGAGCACTTTACAATGTAGCTAAGAGAGCTGGGCCAGCTTACAGTACAACTTGAGGGGTGAGTAGATGATGTTACCACTGTCCTAGAGGGGCATGAAGATTATATTGAGTATTTCAAACAGAAGGTACAGCTTTTACATCATAAAATGGAGGATTATGAGAATAGGGTGCGCCACTCTAACCTCCGCATACCTGGCTTACCAGAAAGCATAATCGACCTCAATACAACAGTGATTGCCCTTTTTTGTGAAATATGTCCTGAGATAGCAGTGGAAAAGCAAGAATTGGATCGTGTACATCGCACATTAGTAAAACCAAAAGCTGATGGTCCACTAAGGGATATTGTGGTTAAGTTGCATTACCCTTATGTCAAAGATGCGATAATGAAGGCAGCCGGAAAGAAGGAACCCCTCACTTTTCAAGGTCATAATTACCAGCTTTTTATTGGCTCCAGCAAGGATATTGCGTTGCAGTGAACCCATTTCTTCAGATCCTACATAATCAGCAGATCCCTTATAGATGGGGCTTCCCCTTCAAATTGTTATTTACATTAGGTGAAAAAGTTACAAGCTATCTCTCCATTAGAGGAGGCCAGAAACCAGTTTCAGGAAATGAGACTTTATGCCTGTGATCAATATGGGAAACCAGGCCATGAAGAAAATCCTAACCTTCTAATATCACGAATATCTGAAATACACAGCAAAAGAGGTCTAAGGAGCGTAAGGTCACAGATCCACTTAAATGCTTGAGACTCTCTCAGAGCAATATTTGAATATTTAATTTATTTTTGTTCTCTTTTTCTTTTTCTCTTCCTGTTTTACCTTGGGGTCATGGATATAATGTTCTAATAAATCTGGATATAAATCTATTAGTTTATTCGGAATACTAATTATGTATCTGCTAGGAGCATGATTTTCTTTAAACAACTAGTTGAATACTTAGAGAATTGCTTGATGTTATCTAATATTTATTAGTGTGCCTTGGTCCTGGTGTAGAAGTCAATGTGCTCCTTTGTAAGTTGCCAGGGATATCCCCACCATTTAATTAGCGGATATGCCTGACGACATTTCTGGGATGACAGGAAGAATTCTGTCTTCTCTTGTTTATATTGCAAGCAGATGCGAGCAGCAATAGCAAATTCTGGCATCACCCCCAGAATTTACTATTGCTGCTCGCATCTGCAGTGAGATGTGAAGCACAATGCAGAAGTCCTGCATTGTGCTTCGCATCTCACTGCTGATGTGAGCAGCGGCGTGGCCAGGACCCAGGGTGGGACCCCCTACGGACCGGCGCCCTGGCATCACAGAGGGACCATCCGATCGCCGCTGGAGTGCAGGGCAAAGGTAAGGGGGCTTCTAAAGTAACCCCGAGTGTGACTCGGGATTACTGCTTTTTGCATGTAAAAGCCACCCTGAGTCACACTTGGGATTACCGCTAGGGGGGTTAATATGCTCCCAGTGATAAATTATTGCCTTTTTTTGAACAGCTGATGATTTTGGTGCGCAAAAATGCGCAAGGCTATTTGATGATGTATGGTGACACCAATGTTCCACTAATACCAACTATGGAAAAGAAAAAATATCTATGGATTCTGCTGTGTCTGGGGATAAAACACTATAAAACAAATTGCTGGATTTGGTGAGATCTGAAATGATGTCAGATATGTGGAGGGAACTACATCCTAAAGAAATGGAGAACACATATTTTTCCCTTCCACACCAACTATTTACACGTATAGACCATATTTAACAAGCATTGCCTTTGGTTTTATCTTGTGATATTTTGGCGATCTCATGGTCAGACCAAATGGAGGAAGTCCGTACACAAGTGAATCTATTCACAGCATCTATTGCTGAGAAAACGTTGAGATGGTCAAATAATTCGGGGGCAAAGTGCCCACGAGTCCCTAGACATACTTTATATCGATCTAGGAACTTGAGCGGCTTATCTGTGCCACTTTTGAGTTCATACTATAAAGCTGCCCAAGTTACTCCCGTTACAATATCATGCCCAAAAAAATATTCCTAAATGGGTTTTCATTGAGAAAACATTGGTGGCACCAATTTCATTGGAAACATCACTCTGGATTCCAGAGGAACAATGGTGCCACATTACCAATCCAATACTGAGACATATATTAAAAATATGGTACTCTATTAAATATACAGGAGCCTTATGTTTGGTCATAGCCCAATAAGTCCTTCAATTGGGAACCCATTGTTTCCTCCTGGTCTGGAGGAACCAAGGCGTTTTTCTTGGTGGGTAGAAAAGGAGTTTGTCATTTTACTAACATGGCAGAGATTCTTACTTGTAGAGAGATTGGAGAAAAATATGAAGCCCCACCTGAGGAACTCTTTAGGTATCTCCAGATCAGCCATTTTATACAAACTAGGCTGAGATTAACCATTGAAATTAATAATATGACGTGGTTTGAGAGGCTGTGTGTACAGGATGTAAAGGTAAAAGGAGTTTTATCGGCTCTGTATAATACTTTAGTTCAAACAAGTATGGAAATGCCATCTTATATATCCAAATTGGAGGCAGACATGGGCATCTTACTGCAACAGGAAGACTGGGATTAGATATTGTTTGCAGTGGCCCATAGTAGCATTAACGCTTTAGTGGTAGAAACCAAATATAAATTGATGTTAAGATGTTACATGGTTCCATCTAGGCTTACTAAATTCCAGCCAACCTGTGAGGGTAAATGTTTTAGAGGATGTAATAAACCAGCAAATCTATATCATATATGGTGGGAGTGTCCTCAAAATAAGAAAATTTTAGATGAGGGTATATCAAATAGCATATGATTTGATGGGTTGCTCATGTCCTAAAAAACCAGCAGAGGCAATTTTGTGTTTGAAACCCCTGTTCTGTACTAATGTTCAATTTAAATTGATAATGTACCTGTTCACTTCAGCCAAAATGGTTTTGGACAAAGCATGGTGTTCTAAATCCCCCAATGTGCAACAAGTTAAAAATCAAATGTCCTGGTTCTGGTGAACAAAAAGATGAGAGCGATATTGACTGCTTCGGTTCCTAAATTTCACAAAATATGGTCACCATGGATTGAGTACTATATGAATGATGGCTGGGAACGGTCAATGTTGACCATATAGTTATATTACTGATTATGTAGGCTGTAATATATGTTCCCTTTTCTTATGTGGGGTTGTCAGGTGGCATGCCCCTGTCCCCTATCCTTCCTTGGTCTTTGTGTTTTAGTGGCTGTCAGTGTTATATGTAATATGTTAGGAGTATTTGGGTATATATGTCATGCCTAACTGAGAGTAAAGAAAAGCAGGGAAAAGGCATACTATAATTAGATAAATTAAAATAGAAAATAATAGGAAAATATGCAGTGTTATCAGTAGAAGACAAAGTAGAAAAGAAAGGTGAACCCTTATTGTATTCTTGGGATTAGGGGAGTAATGAAGATTGAAACAATAGGGAATGAATAATTGTTAAAAGATGAAGTATGGAAGGCCCATTCCTCTCACTCTATATATCACTGAGAGATATTATACTAATCACACTAAATTAAATATGATTTGGATGAGGATTCATAGGTCACAGGGTTTTTTTTTTTTTTATTCTTGGAATCACTAAACAGATTATGTTGTAATGGAGGGAAAAGCATTAATACTTTTTATCCTCTTATCAATAAAATAACCAAAGAGCTTACAATCTAGGTGTTATTCTTCTTTTAGTCCTTTCAGACAAATTACTGTAGTAACTGTTTTTTGTGGAGCAACAGTCACTTTTTGACAACCCCATTACTTCGTTTCACAACCCTTTTATATTTATGGTTAGACATTTGCTCTCTGTTTTAGTGTTATACAGCACTTACAGCAATAGGAAAGGTCACCTACTAAACTAATATTTGTTACGCATTGCTGCCTGGAGCCCTTCAAAATGCTTATTTAAGGCTGGGTCTACATGAACTGTTTCCCCAGCATTTAACCTGAGGCTTTAAAAGCCCATGTTTGAAATTTCAGACATTCTAAAGCTTGCCTTTAAACTTCTGAAAAATGTCAGAAAAAGTCTATGCTGCGTTTTACTGCTTTTATTTTTTCACGCATTTATAAATGATGGAAAATGCTGGAAAATCCCCCTATTATAATCAATAGATGCGTTTTCCTGTGTCAACCAAGTGTTTTAATTTTTAAAACGTTGCATGGAGCGTTTTAAAGCGTTGCATATTAGCCAATTGGAATGCATGGGAATATCAAACATGAGCTTTAAAAGCCTCAGGCTAAACGCTGGGGAAAACGTCCCTGTACATATAACTAATAACTGAAACTACAATTCATGCTCCATTTAGTATGCCACTTGGATGCTGGAAAATGCACCCATTGAAATCAATAGATGCGTTTACCTGCGTTTACCCGTGTTAACCACGTGTTTTATTTTTAAAACGTTGCATGGAGCATTATAGATAATGCTCATAAATAGTGTGGGTCGAATAGCTCACTATTCGATTTGACCGCTATTTGGTTGAATAATGCATAATTATTCGGGTGATCGAACGTCGAATTCGAACTTGGGTTGTTTTTCTGGACTGTATAGAGCTTTTACAGCCTATAAATACATTTAAAAAGACATGTCAAGACTCCCCCAGCTCTGCACAACACTGTACAAGTGAAAAAGTTTTTCTGTTGCTGGCAAGGTCATTTTATGGGGCGGTCAAGGGAAAATGCCGGATTTTATACGGTCTCCGAGTAGAGGCAGAGAGGGAGACGAGGGGGTTCCTCTGGTCCAAAAATTAGCCACCAGGTTTCTCAGCTCTCTTCCAAGCCATACACAGGCTTCAGAGTAAAGGCAGAGGTCTTTGAGGGGGGTCTTTCAGTCAAAAAATTAGCCAGCTACACAGCTCTGATATAAGTTACAAGTGACAGGTGGCAGCAGCAGGAGGAAGAGGCAGTGGGCACTGAGACGGAGCGGGGACCGCATTGGTAACTGGCATCTAGAGTAGGGTACTGGGCAGGCGGCAGCATCAGTAACAGCAGAAGAAGGAGGCGGTGGGCCCTGATACAAAGTTTGGACGGCATTAGGAACTGGCATCTAGAGTTGGGTACTGGGCAGGCGTCAGCATCAGTGAAAGCAGGAGGAGGAGGCAGTGGGCCCTGAGAAGTGTGGATGGTATTGTTAACTGGCATCTAGAGCTGGGTACTGGGAGGAGGAGGCGGTGGGCCCTGAGACGGAGTAAGGACGGTATTAGTGGTTGAGGGCATCACCCATATGGACAGTGTACAAGCTGTAGCTAGTGGAGACATTGCTTTGTGGCATAGGTGGCAGCAGCGGTAGAGGTCGTCTAAGCCAAACTATGCAGGCTTTTATTCAGCAGAAGCAAGCCGCCAGTCGTGCAGCAATTGCCAATGACACTCAGCAGCGGTACTTAGTCATGGTGCAGGAATACCTGAGCTCTATATGGGACATCTGCAACCTGCAAAGCCAGGACCCACTGGGCTACTAGGTATCCAAGCTTGAGCAGTGGCAGGAGCTGGCAGAACATGCCATTCAGATCCTTGCCTGCCCAGCCACAAGTGTGTTATCTAAAAGAGCGTTCAGTGCAGCTGGGGGTGTAGTGAGTGACAAGCGGATTTGGCTCTTCGCAGAAAATGTCGACCAAATCACTTTTATTAAAACTAAAAAGGCTTGGATCTTCAACACCCCCTCTGCAGAGTGTACTGATTAGTCGTCAACTGCTGCACAGCCTGTTGACACCTTGATGGGAAGAGCATGTTGACATTCTTCTCCTTCTAATCCTCCCCCTCATGGCCCTCTACTCTGTCTCTGAGGTCTATACCTTGCAAAGGAGCTGTGTAACTGGCTAATTCTTTTTACCTGAGCACCTCCCTCAGGGCCCTCTGCCTCTATCTACTTTGAGGAATATATCACTTGTAATAGAGCTGCGTGATTCATAATTAAATATTTGTATTTTTAGTAGAGAAATACATAAAATGTTCTGTCCTTTTGGATAGAAAGCAAGTGGTATAAAAAATAAAAATCTGTATTTTTTTTTACAGAAATTCAGAAATTTTTCTGGCTTTTTTGATAGATAGCAAGTAGGATCAGAATTAAATATCTGTATTTTTTTTTTTACAGAAATACAGACATTTTTTCTGTTTATTTTGATAGATAGCAAGTGGTATCAGAATTAAATATCTGCATTTTTTTACAGAAATACAGATCCAATCATCTGTGCCTGCCACAACAAACATGGAGGGGAGCATCCCTGCTGTTATTTGAGGGCCCTAGGCATCATGGGGGAGGTCCCTAGGCAATGTGGGATGGTTGAATTCGGGGCGTTGAAACCAACAAAATTCGGGTCGGGTCGAACTTTAGGACGACCTGAATTCGAACAACAACACTACTCATAAACGTGCCTCAAGGAAATGTTCTGGTGTAGATTAGCCCATTGGAATGCATGGGAATATCAAACATGGGCTTTAAAAGGCTCAGGGTAAACGCTGGGAAAAACGTCCCTGTAGACCAAGCATAAATGCACACTTTCTTAAAGTCTGTATTTGCATAAATAAAAGCACACCCCATCAGATAATATTACCGGTAATCACTCAGAGGAGTACAAATAACTAATACCTGAAGCTACAATTCGTCCTCCATTTAGTATGCCATTTAGATTATCCAACAATCTTAGAATGAATTTCTTAAGGTTTGCTAAATTACACAGGTTCACTCACAATAGTCATTTTTTTCAAGTCTTGGAGAGCTTTAATAAATCCAATATGTGTAAATACCCAGTTTCATGATACACAATCCAAGGAATCATGGGTCTTGTAGTTTTCTTACAGATGAAAAGCTGACATTGCAACCACTTTGCTAGCCCACAGCATTCAGGCAAAAAGTGAAAACCTCCTC